>NW_008683026.1:150087-158361 GCF_000695815.1 Acanthisitta chloris
ACAGTGTGAGAAGGGAGCTGTCCATACATTTCCCCTTGCAGGCCAGGTTGGATGAGGCTTGGTGCACCCTGGGCTAGTGGAAGATGTCCCTGCCCATGGCAGGACATGGAGTGAGATGATCTTTAAGGTCCTTCCAACCCAAACCATTCTGAGATTCTGTGATCTGGGACACCCAGGCTGCTCTGAGGAGGGGTGGATGGCTGGCACCTCCCTGTGAGCTGCACTGGAAGGTGCTGTAAGATGCTCTAGATTTTCTTGCCATTTCTGACAGGTTTTGCTGCCCACATTTGCTTTTCTCTTCCTTCCTCCATTGGATGAATGGGTCAACTAGGAAATGCAATGGGGCAAATGTGACCATTACAACCTAGCCTTGCTCTGCTACTGATGCTTTTTATCTCCCCAATTTGAAGGAGGTGGTGACCT
The DNA here is from genome assembly GCF_000695815.1 of Acanthisitta chloris. Classification (NCBI taxonomy): domain Eukaryota; kingdom Metazoa; phylum Chordata; class Aves; order Passeriformes; family Acanthisittidae; genus Acanthisitta; species Acanthisitta chloris. Next base: position 150,511 of record NW_008683026.1, read on the forward strand.
GTCAGAGTGTGTCTTTAGCCATCCCAGGCTCAGACATGCTGGAGGGGGCACAGCCTCCCACCATGGAAATCCCGTCCTGCTCTGTTTCCCACCATGTCCTGCCACCTTCCCACAAAAGCCCAGGCCGCCAGGCTGAGGTGAATCATGTCACACTGTTGCTTCTGCGTTGTGGCGTTGTGCTTTGGTGCTGTGCAGCTGGTAGTGGTGTCTGAATTGTCCCAAACCTGTTGTTTCATAGCCACAACAGTGTTTTAGTCCTTTCCAGTCTCTGTCCTTCATACTGTGGATGTAGGAGCTGGGAAACAGCATGTCCCAGAGGAATCTGCCAGTAGCCTTGTGTGGGATATGAATCTTCTTAGCCCAAAAAAAGGGTGTTCAATGTGATGTGTGAGCAGTGTGTCTTCAAAGCTGAAGTAAGAGCTGGAGGCAGTCAGAGTCTTTTCTTTGTGGAGAAAACACAGTCAAATTGGATTTTATTCTTGTTACTATAAGAACTTAGTTATGATACTGTATCGAGGAAACAGAGGCAGAAAGAGATCAACACATCAGACTTCCAGCAAACACCAGAGCTGTGGGTTCAGGAGATGCTCTGGGCAGATCCCCCAGCAGACCAGAAGGGCTGTAACCTCCTCTGTTCAGTCTCCATGAACCAATGCCCAGGTCCCATCCCAGTTTTCAAGGTCTGGGATCAGGTTCCAGCATGCATCAGGTGCTTCCCACCAAAGAGGAGGAACAGCAGCAGTGGTAGTGTGTCTGCAGCCATCCTCACTGTCCAGAGCAGCTCATAGGTGTGAGCCAACAACCTTCCTGTCCCTGTTTCATCTTTCAAGGACTTACTTCAGCAGCTTTGAAGCCATTTGAAGTTTGCCCACGTCCCTAAATTTGGCCTCTCCTGCAAGGAGGTTGGACCAGATGACACACTGTGATTCCTTCCAACCTGACCCATTCTGTAATAGTTGAAACCTAAAAATTGAAGCTGTTGATGTCAAGAAGGGGTTTCTGTTCCTTTGTCCCAGCCATACATGACCAGTACAAGATCCTGCAAAGACAAACTGAGCTTTAATAGCCACATACTATGATCCTTCTGTTAAACTGCTGAGAAAGTGGAGCAAGACCTTTTGTTCTCTGTGTGGCTCCAGGGTGTTAACAACCACCTGCCTGCCTCCAGCTCAGGTGTTGCCATGCTGATAGAGCTTATTAGCTGTAATGGCCAGAGGCCAATTGGCTCAGCCACACTGCTGATGCATTAATTCATCAGCTGAGAGACCTGGGTTGCACCCAGAGGGTTGTTGGGCAAGGCCACAGGCAGTGCTGGATGCCAACTACCTGTAAATAACTGCTGCTGCTTCCCCCCAGCTTCTCAGCCAAGCTCAACAGGGTAAAAGCGTTGAGTAATTTATCTTGGGATGTGTGTCTTTAGGGAGCTGAGGAAAGATATTTGTAAGCCAGAAATGTATGGAAAAAACAGATTTAAGCAGATCCTTAGTGACCTCCAAACCTGAGGGATCTCAGGGCCAGGTTTTGCTAGCAGAAAGGAAAACAGCTCAGCAGAGCAAAGCAAAATACATTTAATTTAAGACATGCAGCTGGGAAAATGTTTTCAATCAGTCACTGGGAGGCTGACGTTAAAGGAAAACCAGAGAGATTAGCTGTATTTTAGATAATGTGGTAAACTGTGAGGGAAAAGAGTCTAGGACCAAAACTAGGGGCAGGGAGCCAAGTTGAAGGTCCTGATCCAGGGTCTTCTGCTCCCTCAACACTTGGCCAAGTCATGGCACCACCTCTCACAGCTTCTCCATCAGCACCACAGAGGCATCATTTGGATCCCTTAAGCTTCCTAAAACCCCAGGATGAATTTGCTATCAGGTGCCTGAGGTGACAAGTGCCTCAGAGAGGCAATGAGGGGTCAGATTTAAGGTTTGTGATGTGCTCTGTCCAGACACTTTCTACCAAATCCATTTCACAGGGACAGCAAACACATAAAAATCCTTTTTCTACCCCCAAAAAGGCTCCACACACCCATACACATTGCCACGATATCTTCTCCTTCCCTCTGCCTCCTTTCTTGGGGGTCACTGGTGCCCAAAATGCTCCAGGTTGTAGGAGAGAGGCCTCAGGGTTTGCAGTGGTGTCAGTGTGTATGTTTAAATGTCTGCCTGTGTGTGTGTTTTGGGGAGACAGTACACGAATTTCCAGAAGCACTGGGTTTGGCCCTCCTGTCTCAGAAGAGCTCTGAGAAGGACATCACCCCCAGGCTGGGCTGAAAGCATCCCTGGGAGCATCAGAGCAGAACAGCATGAGATATGGATGCCCCATTGGACAACCTGGTTTAGTGGGAGGTGTCCCTGCTCAGGGCAGGAAATTGGGACTAGATGATCTCTAAGCTCCATTCCAACCCCTTAATATATGAATCTATACTCATACCCTATACTCTCATGTGGGCTCTATTTTCTTATATTTTTAATGTGGTGTCCAAGAGTTGGCTTAGTGGTGGATCATTTGCTGCCTCACGTTATTCCAGCCACAACCTGAGCTCTTCACTCAGCACGGCACAGCTTGGGTGTGCACTGCAGTCAGCAGGGCTTGAGTCTGTGGGTAAGATCCCAAGGGGAACATCTGCACAAGGTTTGAAAACAAAAAGCAGATGAGAAGGAGTTTACTGCAAATCCAAGATGACCCCATCTCCCTGTCTCCTTGCTTTGCAGGGCAGTGCAGCCTCTCCAAGGCCTCAGGACTCTCAGAACCTGCTGACTGTGCGTAAGATCTCCGTGTCCAGGATGCATTCCTTGCCCAACGACAGCTACATGTTCCGGCCAGTGGTGCCAGCAAAAGCTCCTTTCCCCCTTCACGAGGTGGAGATGGAAACATATCCCTGCAAAGCCCAAAGAGGTACTGCTCATGGAGTATTCCCTTCTTCGTCCTAGACAAACCAGGACAGGGAAGTGATCCTGTGCGGAGCACTGTGAAGTCTTACCTTGAATCCTGGGGTCGGTTTTGGGCCCTTCATGACGTGAAATATATGGAGGGGCTGGAATGTGTCCAGGGAAGGGAACAGAGCTGGGGAAGGATCTGGAGCACAAGTCCTATGAGGAGCAGCTGAGGGATCTGTGGGGGCTCAGCCTGGAGAAAAGGAGTCTCGGGGAGACCTTCTTTCTCTCTACAGCTTCCTGACAGGAGCTTGGAGCCAGGTGGAGGTTGGGCTCTGCTCCCAGGTGCAAGTGCCAGGATGAGAGGAAATGGCCTCAATTTGCACCAAGGGAGGTTTAAGTTGGATGTTAGAGAAAATTTCTTCATGGAAAGGGTGGTCATGCATTGGAACAGGCTGCCCAGGACAGTGGTGGAGTCATCATCCCTGGAAGTGTTCAAGAAATAGATAGATGTGACACCTGGGGACATGGTTTAATGGTAGCCTTGGCAGTGTTGGGTTAATGGTTGGACTCGATGGTCTTTTCCAACCTAAACCATTCCATGATTCTAATCATGGGGCAGCAGGTACACGTGGTGGTTATACAGGGAGAAGCCAACCCATGCTGAAGATGGGCTGAGCAAGGCTTGCTTTCATTTGGCACAATCAGCACGACAGGTGGTATCCCACATGCTGTATAATTCCATGTTTTCAGTACATCACTGTATTTTCCCAGGAGAAAGCTGGTGGCTCAGGTGTTTGGGGAGAAGTGGGGCTCCCAAGCAATGCCAGAGGCACAGAGGACAGGCTGTTAGCTGAGGAAAAGGGAATGAGCAGCATATTCCTTCTGAAGTGATCAGGACAACATCAAGACTGCAGATCAATAACACCAACAGGAATAAAAGCCAGAGTCGGAATTGCTTCCGGCCAGAGCTGCTCACAGCTATTGTTTCAGGCAGTCTGCAGCCTCAGGGCAGTGCCTTTCAGCACTGAGTTCAGAGCTGCAGGACTTTCTTTGGGAGCATAAAGATTAGAAACCACTCTCCAGTGCCTCCCTACCCTTTCCTTCTAATGAATCTCATGGAGAGACCCTGCCAAGCAGGAATCAGGAGCTGCACAGAGCCTTTGAGTGGGCACTTCACCCACTGCATCCAAGCACATTTCCCAAAAAATGCCTCTCAATCTCTTTTGTTGTGTGAGTTGCTTTGAAGGGGAAATCGATATGAAATGCAGTATCTGCTTCCTTAAAAAGCACATGTGCTCCTGGAGTGGCTCCCAAGAACTTTTCCCAGCTCCATTTCCTTTGATTCAATATGGCTCGAAAGGCAAGAACTGCTGGGACGGATGAGTGGTGGGTTTACAAACCCTGGTGGGGCTGGCAAGGGCTGCTCTGGTTTCCTTGGGTGAAGTAACTCTGTATTTGTTCAAACTCTCTGGCTACCAGTTCATGTTCTCTGCTCAGTATTTACTGTTATTTCACCTGCAAATTCTTTGCTAAGCAAAGAAAACAGAGGTTGAGTTTCATGGCTGCACTCCTGGGGCTGGTTTTCATCTCTGGAGTAGGTGTAAAGCAGGATTTATACCCATATAAAACTGCTGCAGTGTTGGCAGGGGTGGGTAGAACTGACCAAGAATTCTCTGATGTTTCCCAAATTTCTCTCCAAGAGCACTTGAATGATGGATATGAGAGGGATGCCATGGATACGACAGGGATATGATAGAGATGACTTTTTACCTGGTGGTAGAAGCTTCCAACCAGTACCACCCCGAGCTGTGCTGCTCCTGAGCTGCCCAAACACTGCTTCAAGTCACATCCCATAAGTTATATGCAAGTAAAACTGAGCCCATGGAGACTTCCACTAGCATTTGAGCTTCCATGGGCTTCTCAATGTCCATCCAGAATGTCTGGTCTTCTCCCAATATTCTGCAGACCACACAGGGAAAATATTGTGAGATGACCAGATCTCCTGTTATTTTGGTCTTAGATGCAGTTTCTTGATTTCCCAGGAAAACAGGAGAAAACATCTCCAACTGCAGAGATCTTTGGTGCTCCTGAGAATGCAGTTCAGAGGGGGTTTGGGTTTCCTATATGAGAGCTCAATGGAAAGCTTCCAACAGAAGGAAATTCCAACCGGGGACAGGGAGGAGAGCATAGAGTTTGGATTTTATGACCATGTTTGTGGTAGCTTTTATGAGAGAGTTTTTCTGCATCATAAAAAGCATTTTATAAAGCCTGGAGCAGCACATGAACAGCACAGACTCAGCCTGAAATTGTGGGTCTAGGACAGCCCAAAAAAGAACTAGGGAGAAGTGGAGGTGGGAATCTCGCTGCTTTGCTCCTTCTGGAGAAAGGCTTCAAAAGAAAACTGATTAAACACTAATTTTTCTTTCTCCCCACACACAAATCTCTTTGTGAAATGCAACTGCAATCTGTCTGGATGGCTTTTGTCAGAGGTTCCAGTTCCTTGACCTCTGGGTGAGATCTCTTGAAGTGATGGATAGCTGTGTTTTTAACGTGGCGCAGCAATGGAGGAACAGACGTTGGGTTTCAACCTAATGAGGACAATAAATCCTGCGGCCAAAAAAATAGAAAAGCAAGAGATCTTTCAAACAACACAGAAGTGCAGTAAAGCAGCACCACAAAGGGGCTGGGGAGGAGGGATTGCCTTTAGACTCAGCCAGGGCACTGGGAGCCTGCAGGAAGAGAGTGGTTCCAGTTGCTACATGAGCTCAGGGTCTGTCAGAGCACTTGGAGCAGCTCCATGCTGCTGCTCACACCATGTTTAGCCAAGCTGTGCCTTGTGGACAGGCAGGGGTGGTGGTGGTTGGGCTGAGGTGAATGGGAAAGCTGCCCCATGCCAGCAGTGTCTGCTGCTGGAGAAGTCACAGTATCATGGAATATCCTGAGCTGGAAGAGATGCACAAGGATCAAGTCCTTGGCCCTGCACAGGACACTCCAACAATCCCACCATGTGCCTGAGAGCTTTGTCCAAACACTCCTTGAGTCCTGTCAGGTTTTGTGCTGTGACCACTGCCCTGGGGAGCTGTTCCAGTGCCTGAATACCCTCTGGGGAAAGAACCTTTTCCTAATATCCAGTATAAACCTCTCCTGACATAGCTCCATGCCGTTCCCTCAGGTCCTGTCACTGATCACCAGAGAGCAGAGACTGGTGCTGCCCCTCCCTCGGTGGCAGAGCTCCCTCTGGCTGCCTGGGGCTGTGAGTCGAGCTCTGGAGCTCCCAGGGCACCGTGCAGTGCTGCTCATGCTTCCACATGTCAGAGCAGCATGTGGTTCAAGCCCACCCCTGGCAGCACTGCAATGACCACCCCGGTGTCCTGACCACGAGGATCCAGCACAGCCACCAGACCTCCCAAATCCAGGTTCTCCAGACAGGTGGATGACAAATCCACCCAAAGCAATGCCACCAGAGAGGAGGCAATGTCAGAGTTCCAAATACAACCTCACCTCCTGCCCTTCCTTTGCTGCCACATGGTCCTGGTGGGCACCATCCACCCTGAGTGTTGTGGCAGCTGCAAGAGAAGATTCCTGTTATGTGAAACAGGAAATAGGTGCTGTGAGTGTATAGTTTGTAACATTCAGAAACATCCTAGTGCAGGCAGAGCCCCATGGAATGCTGCTGAATGACAGAGTCTTGATCTGTAACCTCCCTGCCAACCCTGATGAGGTATGACTGTGTTCAAAGAAGGAGACAGGACAAGGGGCACCTGGCTTTTAATCCTGGCGCTGACCAAGGCTTATGTTGAGGTTTAGGATTTCAGCCAGACCCAACAGGCTTTTCCCTTTCCTTCCTGTATTTACTCCCCTCCTGGAGCCTGTGGGCACCAGTTGTGCCTCAAACCTTTACATCCCCCACACCAAGCAGTGACTGCTCCCTCTGTCTCTGTGTCCTAGGGTCCATCACCTCCATCCGCTCCCAGCCCGTGGGCACGTGTTCCTCTCTGAGAGTCCCAACAGAGTCCCTCCAGCTGGCTGTCCACTCTCCCAGCCACGAAGGCCGACACCGCTGGAAGATCGTTCCCCCCCACATCACACCTCGATCTCCTGCTCTCAACAAGCTGCTGTGCAAACAGGTGAGAGGCCACAAGAGGTAACTCTTTTGAAGTCACATGGTTCCTTCCCTGCTTTTCCAGTCCCCTCTTGGGTTTCTTTTCTTGGAGCTAAGAGTAGAATTCCCACTTTAGAATAAAGCATTTCTGTGCCATGAATTTTAATATACTCCAGTCTCAGCAAGCGACGCACGGGAAGGCCCTTTGTACCTACTTTCATCTTTGTGACTATGCTATTCTAGGAAATGAGAGCTCAAGTATGAAGAGAAGGTGTCCAATTCCATTTTACCAGCACTGTGAGAAGGCTGCAGGCAGCCCTACACCATCTCACTTAGACAGGTTGTGCTGGCTCAGGATTTGAGGCTAGAGCAAGACCAAGACCCAGCAGATACCAGCCCTGTACACATGGGCTCAGAAGTTTATCCTCTTGTACAGGAGGGTCTGACAGGGCTGGCACGATGGGGCAGAGGTGGGTGGTGTGGGGTGTGTCAAACCCACCAACCATACTGACACATGCCATGGACTCTCCATCCCCAGACGTGTTCAAGGCCAGGTTGGATGGGGCTTGGAGCAACCTGGTCTAGGGGAAGGTGTCCCTGCCCATGGCAGGGGGTGAAACTGGGTGATCTGTAAGGTCCCTTCCAACCCAAACCATTCCAGATTCTATGATTCTGTGTTTCCTCACTGGAAGTGCTGCTGCCCCAGGCTCTCACTCCACCTTTCTCTCCTCCCCTTCCAGGAGGCTGTTGGAACAGACTCTACGGATGGACAGACTCCAGACCGCAAGGACAGCCTGCAAGCAGAGCCTGGAGAGACACTTCCATCAGCAAAGAGCACCCTCAGCCCCAGCCCTCTCCATTCCACATCTGACTCCCTCC
>NW_008683027.1:0-37489 GCF_000695815.1 Acanthisitta chloris
AATATAATACTAGAATAATTATAAATTAAAAAAATATAAGCAGGAGATTTCTTCCCAGAAGCTGGGAATCTAAATTATTATTTAGATGAGGGGTGGGAGTGAAGTGGCATGGAGGGGGAAGGAGAAAAGAACCCAGTGTTTTCTATTCCTGTCTTTTCTCTGTGCTTAGTAGATCTAATCCTACTGACTGATCTTCATGTATATGTTATTGAACTGACTTCTTTGTCTATAGTGTGTTTGGACCCTCTGCCTTTCTGTTTAATTTAGATTTTCAAAGCAAATGCAAATGTTATAGCAATAGAGAGTATCATTATCAGGCACTGGGATATTGCCCAGGGAGGTGGTGGAGTCACCATCCCTGGAGGTGTTTAAGAGGTGTCTGGATCTGGTGCTGGAGGATCTGGTTTAGGGTTCAGGGGTTGCAGCAGTGACAGGTTAGTGGTAGGACTTGATGATCTTAGAGGTCTCCTCCAACCCTGATGATTCTATGATTCTATTGTCAACTACTGCAAACCTTAACCTGTTTGTGCAGGTTCATATTGTGGGAGGAACAATGTGGTGTCTCATCACTTGAGCCTTCACGATACAGGTAAGTAGTGAATAAAAATTCTGTATGGATAGAGAAAGCCTCATCAAATGAGAAATGAGCTACAGGTAGCAGCATTATGGTGGCAGCAGTGCCATGAGAGAGGACAGGATGAGAGCATGGCTTATTTAGCATAGTAACGAAGAAGCTGAGAGCAGTTTTGATTGTTTCCTAAAAATACACAGGCAGAGTGAGGGAAGTGAGAAAAGGAGAATAAATATCATCAAGGGAGAAGAGCTTCACTTTCTAACCAATTCCAAGACAGGAATAAACATATACACTGTCCAAGAATAAAATCAGGGTGAAATTTCTTCAAATTATAATGGCAAAGTCCTGAAACCACAGAATGGATGAAAAAAAAAATCTTCAGTGTTAATAAGACAGAGCTTGTGGATCATCTTATTGACAGAAATCAAGGACTATACAATCAAAAATGTTCCTTTAGTCCCTCTAAGTACGACCCATAAATTATTTTTTGGGAGGGCAAAGTTAGACATAAAAAAATTACTAAATAAATTTGTCGTTCTAGGTCTCAGTGAAACGTGAATGAAACTTCTATGAAACCTTATTACCCATTTATCCTAAATTTCTACCCAAACAGTTCCTCAGGGAAAAAAATAAATATCTGTTTCTGAACACACCTGGAACATACTAATTTGGCAAAGAAACACAGAGTAAAGTTGAAAAGTCCATTTAGGTGTTGCATTATTTCCTACATTTGTACACTGGAGTTGGGTCACTGGTAATGAAGCAGGAGCCAGAATTCCTGGGAAGTCATTTTCAGTATGAAGACAATTTTAAACAAAAAACCAAAACTATAAGCTAGCTAAGGAATCCAGAAGGTCAAAGCATGTTGGAAGATTTGTTGTGAGTCCCCTGGTCACTTCAGAGTGCCCTAGAAATGTCTCACATTTTTATGATTGTATAGGATCTGGTTAGGATGGAGTTAATTTTCCCCTTATCAACCCTCACAAAGTTGTGCTCTGTATTTGTAGCTAGAAGGATGTTGATAACACCCTAATATTCTGCCTTTAATTAGTCACAGGTTAGAATGCTGTTAGATCACCTGCAGCTAATCTGCATTTTTCATTGATATCTGTTGTCTACATTTCTCTTGAGTTGGACCATGGATGGAAAATGCCCCATGCAGCAGGCAGAGCAGGAGCTAGTGTACCCTTTTTCATCAGGACTAGCCTGTTCCGTTTGGGATTTGGTCTTCAGCTCGATTTTCCTGCTGTTGCAGGTGTCTTAATCTGAATTTCCTGTGTTTTAAGCAGGAGGTCTTTGAGATGAAGAGCTGAATATTCATTAAGCCAGACACAGTGTGTGTATAACCATAATGTAATGATTAAAACACCACTGTGTCAAGGGATGAGCCTGTTTTCAAACCAGTGCTATAGCCTGAGACCATGATTGTCTGCAATAAATAGGAATTCCTACACTCATTCTTCTTCTTACACCTTTAAAAGAAATTGCAGTGTCTCACACACATCAGCACATCTTTTGTAACCCTCCCTGTCCATGTACCTAGCCTAGGGAAAGTGAGAGGTGATTGTAATTAAAGAAATTTTACAGTTTTCCTTTCCTCAGAACTGTGAATACCTTACATCTCCATAGAGTAGAAGTACAGGTGAAGGAGAGGCATCAGGAGTGAATATCATGAGTCAGAAGATACTATACCATTTGTTCAACTGTTCAAGTCACTTGTTTTACTACAGTAAATTACCCTGATTAACAGAAAAGTGCAGGAAATGGTCCCTGGAGCTGCTAGAACTTTTGGTGAACACATATAACTACTTTAGATTTCAAATGTTATGCATTGTTTATGCCTCTGTAGAAATAAAATGATAAAGTAGCTATTGATCTATTTTGTCTCTATTAAAATGTATGGAATCCAAAATATGCAATCATTAGTATAAAAGATGGTAGATAGTTCTCATTTCAAGCCACAGTGTTTGGCTGAAGTTGCCAGGCACTCTCATGGGGTTCTTTTTGCCAGACACAAACCTTTTTAACCTGTACGTGATAATTATTAGGATTTCTCACATCAGTGGAATAAAAAAGGGCTTAGTTTGAGCTTCAGAAGCCTCAGGCACTGTCTTTTATTTCTCACCTTCTAGCTATTATGTATTGGAAATATATGGAGGGCTCTGGGAGACAGATGTACTTGGATTTATTTCACTTGAGTCTAATACATCTTCACAGAGGGCATTGAAGTTGGAAGAAGTCAAAAAATATGGAGTGATAATACATTTGGTACCAGACCACAGCCATGGACAACCTTATTTCCCATTGTGCTATATGTTAAGGTAGGAAGGGCTCTCCCCCAACAGACACTGCTTCAAGTATAGCATTATGAAGAGCATTGCCAGCAGGTCAGGGAGGGGATCCTGTCCCTCTGCTCAGCTCTTGTGAGGCCACACCTGGAGGATTGTGTCCAGTTGTGGCTCCTCAGGGCCAGAGGGACATGGAGCTCCTGCAGCAGCTCCAGGGCAGGGCAAGGAAGATGCTGAAGGGACTGGAGCACCTCAGGGATGAGCAAAGGCTGAAGGAGTTGGGGCTGTTCAGCCTCCAGAAGAGACACTGAGAGGAACCTCAGGAATGGATTCAAGTCCATGAACAGGAGGTGCCAAGAGGAGGATCAGACTCTGCTCAGTGGGGGAACCAATAAAACAAGAGGGAACAGCAAAAACTGGTGACCAGGAAGTTCTATCTGACTACAAGGAAGAACTTCTTTCCTGTGCACTAAGCACTGAACAGATTGCCCAGACAGGTCAGGGACTCTCCCTCACTGGAGATATTCAAGAACCATCTGGACACAACCCTGAGCCATGTGCTCTAGAGTGGCCCTGCTGGAGTAGGGAAGTTGGAGCAGATGGACAGTGGATCCACTGTGGTCCCTTCCAACTTAACTGATTCTGTGATTCTATACTCTAATAAAAGAAGAAAATACATCACAGCCCACATGATATACATGAACCCTATTGCTTAATATTGCTCCCATGAGCAACCAGATCAGTCCCTAGTAAGTCATCATTTATCTCATTTTTCCAAGAAGTTTCTAGTCCTGGTTAATTATGTATGGGAAGAATATACTTTCCACACCAGATTGCTTCAGCATACCATTTTCACAGCCTTCAAGAGAAAGCTCCACAGGCAAAGGCTTACAACAAAGGAGAGAGATCCTAACTATGCCCTTCCACTACAGTTTAAGTTACACGAAGGGAGGAATGTTTGAAGGGACAGCAGTGTCACAGGTGCCAGTTGTCTGATTTATTCCCTCTCAGAGGAATGTCCTGGCATCTGTGAGCACAGTGACACCTTGCCAGCTGGCCAGGAGGCTGTCCTCTCAGCTGTCCTTCCAGACAGATGAATTGCACAGTGCACATAGCTGCCTGCCAAAGGACAGCCTTTCCAGGAGAAGGAGAGGGGAAAGGCACTTCACGTATTTCTGACAGTGCTTTTTACTTCAAATTTGTTTACAGGATTCAGTATCTTGCACCAGCTTGCCACCAAAACCATCTTCCTCACACTGCAGTGAGTTGCTTGGATTGTGCTCCATAAACCACAGCAATTCACATACAAATTTCCATTCTCTCTGATGTTGCTGAGTGGAGTAGATTTTTCTCAGTGTGGCCATAACACTGTATGGGCAATATGATCTTACTTAATCTCCTTTTTTATAATCCTAGATCACTCAGCCAAAATAAATACCTCTACCTTTGGGCAACTAAATTAAATTAAGGTCTTACTTTTTCAAGCTTTACATGGTCTGAGCACTTAAAACTCTAACTGATAGTCCTCCACTTGTCAAAGTGTGCAATGAGACCTCAGATTTAGAGGACAGAGACCTGTTAAAACCATCACAGCTCACATGTCAGTACCAGCCAAAGAGCTGGCAATGCTGGTACACTGTTTTTTAATGGTTTCAATGGAACAAACCCAAATGGGGTTCTTAACTCTGTGACAGTTTGAGAATCCTATGCAATTTAACCATAAAGTGAGAACAAGTACCACTATTTCATCATTTGCAGTTTGAAAATGCACGTTCCAGTGTGTAAGTAAAAGAATGATAAGAACAATATTTGGCTGAGGTTGAATCAAGCTGAGTCACTATAAAAGGCTAAATACTGGGTGAAACTCTTGCACAAGGTTTGCAAGACTCTCAAGTTGGAAATGTAACAATGGCATTCTGATACTGTGAGCAGTGGTAATGCTTTAAAAGACCCTAGGAATTTTTAATATAATTGTATCTATTCATCCCTAGAATATGTGCCTCCTTTTCAGAAATGAAATAACAGTGATTTTTTTTTTCACATTTATAATCTCATTAAATATCTCCTCAGATTTTCAGCTCATTCTGCCCACAAAACCTACGTAGTTTGGCATTGAGCCTTTTACAATGCTGATCACATTGTTTGAATATAAGGAAAAAAAACTATCTATGCCTTTTTAATGACAGCCATGTCTGAATGCAAATTGAATGCTCATTGTTCATTCTCTTTACATCTCATGCCCTTTAACTCCCATATTTAATATATTTCAGCCGAGTGAATTAAAAGCAGGATTAAAGACAGTGAATGGTTGTTTCTGGCTCATCTAGGTTTATCTGGTACATTCTAAGTAATGTACCTGGTTTCTCCAGGGAGAGAGGAGTTTGTTTTTCAACCTTTCTGAAGCATGACTTCATCCAGGTGATATCCATAAAATCATTGAATAGCTTTTGGTTGGAAGGAACCTTTAAAGGTCATCCAGTCCAACAGTTCCTGCAATGGGCAGAGATATCTTCACCTAGATGAGGTATTTAGGCATAAAATTATTACTATGACTGGACTGTGTTTCATACTCTGTAGTGTACTCTAAGTCTTAAGTCCTATCCTAGGATATGTGAAGCTTCTCTTTTTATGGTAGAGTAGCAAAGGAGTTGCTGGATTTGTCTCTGATGTCAATGTCTCAGGTAAAACAGTGTATTACTCTCATATCTCCATCACTGAAGAGGAAATGGTCCCAACATACATGTGCTGTGACTTGGCACATCTAAATGAGGTCTCTGCAGTTATAATGGTTTAAGATTTTGTCTAAGATTCACTCTCACTGATTTTCCTGAAACTACCAGTTCTACATCTGGGACAAGCCATGGCCTGAGTCAGTGCATTTTCAGTTCAAACTCATAGTCTAAGTCAACACCAAAGGATTTTTTTTAAATATGTGAGTGGACTTTCCATGGAGCGTGAACAACATTCAGAGTAAATAGGAAATGTGTCTTTGCTTTGCAAATTCAATTGAACAGCTGGAGCAGCACTGTCTTAAATCACCACAACTAGGCATGCAAGACCACACTATTCACACCCAGAGCTCAAATTCCCATTAGTCTAAGTCAAAAGGATTTTTTTTAAATATGTGAGTGGACTTTCCATGGAGCGTGAACAACATTCAGAGTAAATAGGAAATGTGTCTTTGCTTTGCAAATTCAATTGAACAGCTGGAGCAGCACTGTCTTAAATCACCACAACTAGGCATGCAAGACCACACTATTCACACCCAGAGCTCAAATTCCCATTATCCATCCATCTATTGCTCACCCCTATTAGAAGTGGACTGGTTTTATTCTGGTTGAAATAGCAGGGTCTACTCACAAAAGCAACCTCTGCTGTATATGTAAGTGTTTGTGACTGCTGGACTTCCAAAACTGTGTTTTCTTGCTTTGATTAAAAATAAAAATCTGCTACATGCCACAGATGGACACTGGCAACATGAGCTTCTGTCATTTTCCTCTTCATGTAAAATATTGATGTCAGGCTCTGTGATGCAAAGCAGCAAAACACTGAGTGCAGGAGCCATCCAAAGCTCATTTGGATTCCCAAGGGAATTTGACCCATCCTAGTGAACACACTGTAGACTGATTATGTAGCTGTCAATTACATTGCTGCACCATGCACAGAGATTACTGGGACTGTATTCTTTAGCACAACCACTATAAACCCACTGCAGTAGATTGTTTTCCTCCTGCCAAACAAATTCATATTGAACATGCATAAGTAATCTGAAACACTAAATCTTTTTGCTGGGGTTTGCCAGTGACATAGCCAGTAAATGTTCAAAGTTCGAAGCTAACAACAAGGTGCAGCTATAATTCTGCTTTGTGAGGTGAGGTTTGTGACACTGTGTAAACTTGGCTTTATGAATTATGAGATGTAATATTCATTATGGATATATTATAGGATTGCATGACATTAACAGCCTTGGTCTCCATGACAATACCAGCAGAAGATGTTGGCTGAAAAAATGGCTACGAAGAATATGATTTAAATAAATATCACAATGCCTCTGGGTCTTTTTTTGTTTTTTTTTAGCAAAAGGTTTTAATTCATTCAAAGTAACCAAATTATTATTTTCCTTCTTTATCTAATCAGACAGCTTTTTCAGAGAGAGCTCAACTTTTTGCTAACTGTATATAAAAGCCAAGATTACTCAGACACTCATGGGTGACTTGTTGTACCTGACCAAATGGACTCAGTTTACAAAGCATTGGCAATTGTAATGCCTCTAGCCATGACCAAACTACTATAACCCACCCTGGAAATTTTGGTGCTTCCTTTTTAATTGTGAAAACATCTTCAGGTGACCATATTTTCTTTTTGATTGTGAAAACATCTTCAGGTGACCATACAGACACAGATAGATACTACGAAGGTAGGTGACAGGAGTGTTAGCCAGGCAGGCAAAGCTTGGCTGGGCACCCTCTCTGGAAGCTGCATAATTGTATTTTCATTGTTTTTCTCATGTCTAATAAGGTGGAGCTTGAATTGGTTCATATTTATATTGTCAAGTGGACTTGGGTACACTGAGATCATGTATGGAGCTCGTTAGCACCATTGCTATACAAACAAGGAATATCAATCAATTCAAAGCAGACAAAAAAGACAATTTTTTGTCTTTGATCTTCCATTCTTCTGAATCCATTCTTCGTTTTCCCTGTCAAGACTATAGGTTGTCTGAAAAAAAGGTAAACTCTGTAACAAATAAAATGCAATGTAAACCCAAATATACCCATATAGGATGGTCAGTGAGGACAGGATTATATTGTTTAAGACAAAGAAGTTTGACAGGAACCACTCAGATTATTTTAGGCTAACCATGGATGTCTACATTTTATTAAATGAAATGCTTAAGTCTAGCCTTAGGTTTATTTTGATCTGTATGGACTGGTCTGGTACTGCCACTCCCTCAATCATCTTATCAGTTCATATTTGTTAAATTATACAAGTGTAATTTTGGGTCAGGATTAAATTCTAGTTATTAACTTAGTATCGATACAAGTGTAATTTTGAGTCAGTATTAAATTCTAGTTATTAACTTAGTATCTGAGCTCTCTTTAGCCTTTAATAGACACTCCCTCAGTTCTCACATTGTCCTCTGTCAGACAAAAAGTGCTATTCATCTGATAATTTCTGGCCTGACAATTTGAGCAGAGATTACAGGGTGTGCACTATGTAACTCCTGCCTTGGAGTAGATGCTTCTTGTTCTGGAACTACTCAGACCTCTTGCTCTCACCTTTCCCAAGAGATGATAGCAAAAGAAGACCTCAAAACAGTAAGGCTCAGATTTTAAGACTTCATCTTTCTATAAGCAAACTATTAATCAGAAAATAGTCTGTACTGGTCTTCTCCTGTCCCACTTGGACATCCAAACATTGCCTGACTGCAAAAAAAGACATTCTGTATGAACCTTCTATTTAGATGATCCCTAATGTAAGAGTTACCTGAATGTTGTAGCTCCATATAATTGTATCAGTCAGGATGTCTAACTCTGGCAGTCTGTGCTGTCCATGTTGGACAGATAAATTCATCCCTAGACCAAGTACACAGAAAAATTAGTCTTTATTTTGGGTTTCTCATAGCTGGTGCTCCTAGGTGAGCTTAGTCTGCTAAGTTGAATATCAGTTTTGGTAACCATCACATTGAAACACCTAAGGACCCTTTTAGTTTCCCTTTTGAAAAGAAAAACCCCAAACTTTTAAAATTTGTTATTTAATTGAAGCTTTTCTTTTGGCACAACATTTCATTTCCATTTATTAGGAATCAGCTTTTTAAATGACTGGAATCTTAGTCATATTAGGAAAATACCAGCTGCAATTTATTCAAAATGGGCTTCATTTACACCAAATATAAAACAAACACACGGAAATCATTTTTCTTTCAGAAGAATGCACTGGAGGCACGACTATCATTTCAAATTAGCCCTAGGGCATTGTTAAGGAACCTTATTCCTGGATTTCATTAATCAAATAAAACCTCCTCAGAAGGAGTAATTTCAATAATTCCATATTAATAAAGATGAAGGCTCAACTTCTCCTCAAATAATCATCCCCAGTAGGTACCTTTGCTGCAGTGCCTAGAACAATCTTTTCACATTCAGAGAAAACACAGGTTACATTTCAACAGCTTTGGCAGCAAAGCTCTTTCCTGTCCCTCAGCTGACCAGGAGCTCTTCAACATATCTTGGAGGTCTCTCTGGTCTCAAAACAAACTTAATGGTTTGATATGGCAACCAGCACTGAAATATCTGATAAAACTCAGTAAACCAAAGAGAAAAGGAGAGATTTTCTCAAATCTCTCGTGGGCATACAACTTCAGTGAGTGCTAAACTCAATATCATTTTCAAGTCTAATTCCCCTTTTTTTTTTTTTTCAATGTTACATCAGCTGTGTGTTTTAGAAAACCAAACAGAGTCAAACTGACAGCAGAATGCCAGTTGCAGAAAAAGATAAAAATACATTACAAACAGAAATACATTTGCCTGAAACAGGGACAGAGAATATGTTAAACATTTTGATCAGCCCACTTTTTGAAAAGCATCTGAGAGATTTCCTTTTTAGTGCCATACCTGTGAAAAATACCTTTCACAAATGAGTGTGACTTTAGGAAAAGGAATTGCTCACATATCGGATCAAAATAATTCGATTTCCAGGACATATTTTTTGACACCTTAGGGGTTTTTTTTGACAAAATTAATATTTTCTTGAGATCCTTTTCATTGTTTGCTTTTAAATGACCATAAGACAATTACAGCTGCACTTCTCTAATTTTTGTGTACAGGTTCAAGGACGTTCTGCAGCACACGTTCCTTCAACTTCTCCTAGAATACAGCACATGCTACATCACCCCCAGCAAAAAATTATGGCTATGCTACCAATTTCCAAACTGCTTATTAACTCTCCAGTGCATCAGCTGCAGAGTTTAGATGTTCTTAAATCTTTAGGAAATAACCATTTTCCCGTTTCTACAATATCAAAGCTTTCTTGGGCTCAATTCACATGGGAAGATCAGGATGAGGAGCAGCTCTTCAGCTCTGTGCACGTTTTTCCATCTCCCACAGCCTCTTGGATGAAAACACACCAAAAATCCCCTCACAGCTCTGCCCTGTGCAAGAGTAGGGAGGATCATAGGCTGCCTAACGAGGCAAGGAACCATCTACATTAAACCCCTGTCTCCAAGCAGACTTAAAACTGAGTCATCTACTTCAGGAGCTGCATAAAATATGCTGGAGGACATAAATAATTTGCACAGCTCAAAAATTAGATCCTTTCCTAGCTTCTCTCTCCTACAGAGAAACGAGCCCATCTTGCTCAGCAGCTATCCCCAACATGGGCTTAGAATCCAGAGATTTTGCTTTTCTTAACATGCATTGATAGACAAGGAGGTACCTGTTGCTTACCTAATACACCCAGAAGCAGAAAAACTCGACCTTGCTAATTTTATTCTAAAGGGAAAATGGAAAAATGGAAGCAAAATATACAAGGCTGCATTTGCAGTGAATGTACTGAAGATTTTATCCAGAATGCAAAAGAATCCTGTATGTATTCAAGCCTCTGAAAATCAACCAATATTGATAAATCTGCATTTAAAAACTTCTTCTTTTAATGACAAGCACATAGTGTCCAGAGGCTTTGATGCCAACAAGGTTTAATTCCCTCAAAATTTTTTTTAATAATAACATATGGTTTCTTCAGTGTGTTAGAATTTCTATATCAAAACTTTTTGTAGCATTTTCCTTCCAGAAAAGAAGTTAATCAATCTAGAAAAAAAAACAACATTCTTTTTTTCTACAGTACAAGTTGCTGTGATTTAATTATTCTACTAGATGAGACAAATGTGTTTGACACATGTGCTAGGCAAACCTTTGGATAGTGCAATCATGCATAGAAAATGGACATATCCCTTGAGAACAAGTGCATCATTCTGTCCCATTCCTGTGAAAAAAAAAAAAAAAAGAAAGGAATGTTTTTTTGTATGGCCTAATTAACAGAAACAACAGCAGCAGTTACAGGAGTCCAACATTTTAGCACCTGCTCAGCTGGAAGAAACTGGTGAGAAAGGGTACATTGCTTCTTAGAATGTAAGAAGTAGACAAAGATGATGAAAGAGAACCTGATTCAAAGTCAGGCTGAACACTGAATTCATGAGGCTTTAGATCAGCACCAGAAGAATGAATGAAGCAGAAGTGCATACAATACTTCAGCAGCAACTCTGAAAATGATTTCACAGACTCTTCGTGCAGATATGAACATTTTGCTTCAGACAGACAGAAAAACTTACTTTGCAATCATGTTACAGTCTTGTTTTCTTCTCTCAAATGTAATAAATAAGTTATTTAGCCTAACAAGGATGAGTTAGGATGAAAATATCTGCATATTGTTTTTCAACTGGAAATGTTTCTGGAATAAATTCATGTCATGTGATGTTATCAGTGTAGAGAAATAGACACTTTTTTCAAATTGCATTTTCAGAGAATCATGGAATCATTAAGGTTGGAAAAGACCTCTGAGATCATCGAGTCCAACCTATGACCTAACACCATTCTGGCAATTGGACCATGGCACTAAGATGTTCAGTCTTTCCTTAAATACCTCCAGGGTCAGTGACTCCACCACCTCCCTGGGCAGCACATTCCAGTGTCTAATCACCCCTTCTGTAAGGAAATTCTTCCTAAATTTCAAGCTCATGTTTGCATACAGGTTAAAATGGGAAAGTGCTTATGCAAAGACAGTCCCACCCTTTTGAAAACTTATGTATGGAGTAGCTACAACATGCAGAAAAAAAACCTGTTGATAACTTAGGTTTCTTTAGTAAATGTAGTTTTCCTGATTTCTTGTGTAGCAGAACACCTCCCAGGTGATGTCCATCTCCCATTTTCATGCAAAAGTTTAATTCTGAGCTTACCAAAAAGGTTTAGAATAAGAAAAAGGTCCACAGAGCCTAATATTAAGTAGCAACTAAGCAGAACTCCCAGGGCCACATTTTAGAGTTTGTCACCTGAATCCAACTCCTTCCTTTCTAGTCTGCAGGTTAAGGTTGGTGGCAAATTCCTGAATTCATTTTTGCATAGAACTTTCTCTTAAAAGATATTGATAAGGTCTGAAGTGAACAGTTTTTTTCTTCGTAAGTTCTGACTCTTTATTCACATGCAAATACTAGCCAAGGATTTTACAGACCAAGGCTGGTAGTAAGTGTTTAATTTGCAAAGAACAGCTTAGTCCCCTGTGTTTTTCAAGGTGCTAATACTACTTATATCTATCTATTGCAATTAAAATCCCTTTTCAAAAGAAAACACTGCAGAATTTAGGTGCTGTGTGTTAGGGCTTGGCATGCATTGGATACCCAGCTTGAGATTCATCTTAGTGTGGCAGAAATCAGCTACTTCTTCCAATGTTTTTAATATGCTTGAGACCATTTAAGTGCAAGACAGTATAAAAATACAAGTGTTATACTCTCTCCAAGCACCATGGCTGTAAAAATAATTGCAGATGCAATTTATAGCCCAGAGAACGTCATAGTTATATTTGCAGTGATCAAGAATATATTCTGACTGCCTCAGCCACAGCTGGTTTGGGATCCCTTCCTACTCTTAGATGCAGCACAAGCAAATCTCATGTGCTAGTTCTGGTTCTGTACAATCTCTCCATGAACCCAAATTCCACCAACACGAGATGCACTGCAATATCCACATGCTCTACAGGACTTTGAATTCCCCAGCAGCTCCAGCAGACTGAAGTAACACTGCTATTTAAATCAACTTTAGCAAAGGATTGTGGATATTTCAGGACTATAATGTGCAGACCTTGTGCGGCTGCTCAGCTCAATGTATGACTTTTAATCAATTCGAGCATCTGAAAAAGGTAGTTCAGAAATTCTGCTCACAAAGAAATCTAGATGAATGTTGGTAGGTTCAATTCAAGCATCTGAAAAAGGTAATTCAGAAATTCTGCTCGCAAAGAAATCTAGATGAATGTTGGTAGGTACTTGTAAGGGTGTCCCTGGATATTTCTGCACCTTTCTGGGCCTTGGAGGTGGGAATCAAGGCTGCAATGGCAAGTTTTTTTCCAGTGGCTCAGATTTCAAAGCTCTCTCTAGAGTACAGTAGGCACAAGAACCCTTTGAAAGAACTGCTTTTCTAATTTAGAGCCACAAGTGGTTCCCATGTCCTGTAAAACAGTAGAAGAGCTAGAACACATTCAGGTGATGAAAACTGAGCTCCTTCCTTCTAGGATAACTTGAATGCTTTTATATGAAGAGATAATTATTTAAGTAAAATAATCCCAGGAACATCCCAGCATCTTTATTTATCAGATGGACTCTGTCAGGGAAAAATTGTGATCACTTTCTCAGTGTTTGGATCCTGGTTCTGGAGCTAATCTTCCCAGACTGAAGGAGTTCTGGTAATGGGTCCTGGTTTGAACCTCATTTGTGGTCTCATCCTGCAAGCAACCATGGGTCACCCTGCCTGTGTGCTTTGCAAGGAAGGAAACTCAATAGGGACTGAAGGCCATCAGAGCTCCAGGTCAGGGTTTATAACCTGCACATTTTTATGCAGGAGAACCAACTGGGACTGACATATCATATCCATAGGGGCAGAACCTCCCTACATCCAAGAGTAGTGATCCAAACCCAATCTTTCTGGGGTTATTTCTTGTTCTCTCTCTCCATGGATCTGTGTTGCACTTTGAGAGCATCATATAGTCTTCTCTTTGCCTCACCCTCACTCTTGTGAGGAGTAGAGAGACTGGGAGTGCCATGGGAGTACAAACACCTGCATCATGTCACTAGGCAACTGCAGAGAAGGAAATCCCCATGCAGGTTGGCAGCACAGGGTGGCACCCCTGCCCACAGCCCCCACCTGACTACCCAGCTCTGGCACACTGAGGCTTGGCTGTGCATCCCTCCCACCCATCAATTATCTCCACATTAAACAACTCCCCCACCAGCTGCTTCCATTCAGTGTTTCCATGAGCTGGAAACATGCAGCTCCCCAGCAGTGTTTACTGTCATTGACTTAATGGATGTTATCTCAGAGCAAAACATGGACTGACTCCTCTTGACAGCTGTAGGACTCCAGAGCAAGCTTTCAGACCTGCCTTTCTCCTTCAGGAATGTTCCTTAGGCAGAGCATCCTGCATCCACACAACAAATATAAACAACAACAGAGTTTCCTCCACAAATGCACTTCAGGATCATTCTGTGTTGACTTGGCAGAGCTCAACTGGAGTATTTTTCCTTGTTTGTTGGGGACATTGATGTATAGGTATCTTCAGATGAAAAGGCACAGCAAATTTCTAAGGAAACTGTAACAATATTAGCTTGTTCTTTCTTTTTCATTGCCCACTAATGGATGCCTTCTGCTCATTGTAGGTACCATTGCACTGATATATTCTTTTCATATATTTCCAAATTCCCTGAATCCATTCTAAGCAAAAGGCACTAGAACTAGGTTTGTCAAAGCAAAACTCCCCCTTGGAGCTAGTGAAGCTTTGACATCATTCTAGCATGTGCCAAATGCACTCAGTCACTCAGAGCTCATTCTTGGATATTATTCTCTCTGGGGAGCAGCTATAGATCAAACAAATGCTTTGCAAAAAGCTCTACTCATGGGTCCATGGCAGGTTCATCTTTAATATCTGTAAGGCACAACTTCTAAAGCAGGATTTCATGTACCAATAGATTGTACTAATTTCCAGAAGCATTGCTACCATCATGAATGATTTCCCAACCAGATCTGTGTGCACAAAGTCACCAGCAGAAAAGCTGCAGTTAAAAGTGCATTGGATTCTTTTCCCCCTGCCCTCTGAGAGGTTTTTATTGGTGTGGCCTAACCTGCCAAACCAAGCTGAAGAGCCTCAGTGAACACTGTCAGATGAAAGAGAAATGAGTAAGAACAATTCAGTAACTACTTTTAAGTCAGAGACTGCCTCTTTTCACTTATATCAAAATACAGCCCCTGTAAAGTTACTCAAGTTGGTAAATGTTTCAGTGTGATACCAGAGCGAGGTCAGAGTATTAGAAAAATCTGCATGAATTCTTCTATTTACAAGTAAAAATGAAGGCAAAAAATAGAAGCAAGCTAAAAAAGAAATTCCATTTTTCTGAAGGCAATGTTACTGATTTTTACTAAATTAAATTTCAGTGTATACACAGTGTCTTACCTGTGTCACCTTTTCTAAGTAAGATCTAAACTAGCTGTGTCTGAATATGAAATTCTTTAAAAGTAAGTATTTGCCACTTCTTAAGCCTGAGCTGAGCATTGCAGTTGCCTGGTAATGAAGACAATACAAAACAACTATGCAGTAGTGGCAAAACTGAGTCACAATGCAAAACTCAGAACTCTTCACTAACCTCTTCAAACTCTTTGGATGTATATCTAATGTACATTAGCAGTGAGCAAGTGGCAGCCAGAGGCCCCAATTAGTTTGGAGCCCTCACTGTGCTGATTATTGTGTGACCATAAACAGGAAATATTCCTTCCCTCAAAATCCCTACAATCAGGACAACAGCAATGCACACCAGGGCTCACAAAAAGCAGTGTGGGAAAAGGATGCTGAACCTGAGGGCAGCTAATTGGAATACAAGATTGTGGAAACTCTTGGCTGAGCATTCAGCTGTAAGCTTCAAAGTCTTTTTTTATTATTCCAGAAAGCAAGTGGACAAGAGCTCTAAATGAATCACTTGCAGCCTGTCTGCTTAAGAACTCTCATTAAGCATGGGTATCATGGTGAAGATGGATCTTGAGACAGAAACAAAAGGGGACCAGGATAATGGTTGTGTCTAATGGCTTGGTTGTAAAGGCACAGAATCTAATAAAGCACAAGTTAATAAGCTCTCACTCCTAGAGAGCTTAGCATGACAGAAAGGCATGGTGATGACAAGATTTCTATAACCAAATTGTATAAATAACAGGTTGGGAGGGATAGCTATGGACAGAATTCTGCATTAAATATTAAGCAACTGCATTACCTGAGCTATGATTGTTGCAGCAATCAGAAAAATGTGCATACACTTAATTTCTGTGGTTATGCTATTAGAAGGGGAAAGAAAAAGAAATAAACAAAGAGTTCAGTCCAAAAATATTTACAGTGCCCATGCTCTGTGCCCATTTGTGAGCTGCTGCTGCTGCTGTGGTTGTCTTTCTGAGTACATCAGGAGTTCTGAGCAGAGCCAACCACTCCTGAATCATCCTTTCTGACAGGCAGGAGCTGTGTGAGAGGAGACAGACTTATCATTGCAAAGTCAATGACCCAAATTTTCCTAAGACTTCTAGTAAAAACAGAACATGATAGTGAAAATGTTTGCCTAGCTACTTGCAATTCGCTGTCTTTCTTGTAATGCCACCAGTGAGTACCCAACAGTGGAAATTTGCTCTGGGAGAATAGTTGTGTCCTTTCTCCAGTGGAAATGTTGTCTGGGAAAAGGAGACTGAAAAAAGCACAGCTGCTGGCAAAAGCAGAATTTTTTAGGACATGTGGAAGTAATCTGACATCAGGATTTTAGCACAGCAATTAATACAATCACTGGCTATATTATTTCAGCTACTGCATCCTATGATACATTTGCTGTTACTGAGACTCCAAACATTGTGAGTCACCTTCCTAAATATACAATACAATGCCTAAGGAGTTTTAGCACATTTCAAAGGTTGTTGTCTCTTCTCTTGAAAGGTAAACTTTAGTAAATCACGAGAGCTCAGGAGTCACTCGTTTCAGTTAGGACACTGATCTAACCATAGCCCAGAAAATATATTGATTGCAAGTTGCAGTCCCAGTGAGGTAATTAAAAAAATAAAAATAAAAGAAGGAAGAGGAGAGGAGAGGAGAGGAGAGGAGAGGAGAGGAGAGGAGAGGAGAGGAGAGGAGAGAAGAGAAGAGAAGAGAAGAGAAGAGAAGAGAAGAGAAGAGAAGAGAAGAGAAGAGAAGAGAAGAGAAGAGAAGAGAAGAGAAGAGAAGGAGAAATAGTGTGGTGAATTTCTCATTTCAAAACTATTCTTAAGTAAATTACTATCACTTGGAAAAAGAAAAGGACAAAAAAAGTTTGTGCAGCCATCACTGCTGGGGAATGAGAAAAACAGGAAACAACACCTGCTAAAAGCAAGCTGCTTTCCAGGGCAGGGTAAAATTTTCCAACCAGTTTGTCACTGCTGCTGCTCCTCCATCCCCTAACCTTCCTCTTCTCCCCCTCCTCAGCTCCTCTTCCTCACTCCTCAGCTGCCAGTGATGGCAGAAGGCTATGAGGACATGCTGTGAGGAGCAGGTTTGTTACAGAGGAAAGGTACTCCAGGACAAGCTGCTGGAGGCAGGGAGATTATCCAAGGTTTCTCTCAAGGCTGGACAGCAGTACAGCTACATGACTCCAGGGATCCTTGATGGGAAGCTCTCTGGAAAGCATCTCAGTGTGAACAGGCCTGCTGAAGACAGCAAGCAGAAGAAACACAGCAGTGAGAAGTGATCACTCCATCTTTCCTCATCGTGCAGCTGACAGGTTCACGTAGACCTGACATGACAGTTGCCTGCAACTCACAGAGCCCCACAGCCAAAGGGGAGGGGGAGGGAGGGCAAAGTGGGATAAATAATGATACAGCCACAATATCGAGGCAGTGGTGCAGAAACCTGTCAAGAAATACACTCTGCTGCTAATAGGGAGAAAGCAAGGCCTGCTCTTGTTTAATACAAGGCTGGAGTTACCACGTTCTGCTACATGAGAAATAAACCATGCAGGAGCAGAGGTGCCTCTCCATCTGCATAATAGCTGTGCACAGCTTGGGATCACTTGATCTTCCAGACCCCCCTCTCCTTCTCAGCTGGGTTGTTATCATCCACTGTTATTATCTTCATATTTCCCCTGGTTATTATCAGCAGGTTACCTTTGCCTTTATGTCGACAATCTACCTGGCAATTTTCTCCTCTCCAGCTGGCTTCTGTGTTTCCTAGGTAAGAAAACTAATGTTCTTTGCTCCAAAGAGAATGTCCTATTCATTATTCTCAATGTACTGTGACACAGCAACACTGAATATCAAAAGCCTCCAGTAAATTCTCATCTATTTCTCAGTCGTATAGAACAATTAACCAAACAGCACAAATAGCATCCTGCTTTTTATGGTCCCTGCTTAAATTTAAGTTTGACTGTGTTGTATTTCACAATTGTCCAGGCCTGCAATGGGAATGAACTTGTGGGTAAACACTGTTTAATATTGCCCATTATGATGTGCCAGAGAGCACTCCCGTTGTACCATGTTCTTGGTGGTAACTCAGATAAATCACTTTTCATAGCCAAACAGGCTGAATCAGAGTGCAGTTAGTGAAAAAAATTGCTGCAGGAAGCTCCTTACTGGTACTGCAATCAGCCATCAATATCCATATGGCTCATCCACTGCAAGGGAAATGAACTCTTAATATTGGTGTTTTTCACTGACCCATCCTGTACTCTCAGTCAAATCTCTGCGAGGTTTGATGTCACAGTCTGAGTATCCTGTCTGCCCCAGAGGGGTACTGAAACCTGTTGTCACCAGCAGCTCAAGAATCACAGAATGAGAAAGGATGGAATGGACCACAGTGATTCATCTGGTCCAACTCCCTGCACAAGTCATCCCAGAGCACATTGCTCAACTGTATCCAGATGGTTCTTGAACAGCTCCAGTGAAGGGAACTCCACAATAACCTCAAAATCAATCTTAAAAAGCTTAACAAAAGCAAAGAAAAAGATTGGTCTGGTCCAGAAGAAGTTACCAAGTGCTTCATCATTCTTGACAATCACACTGAGGTACACACTGGTCTTTTGGTCTTTTAGTTAAGTAAAGATTAAATCTCCTCTTGTCCTTGAAAATTTACCATCACCACAGCCTTTCACCTGTTTTTTGTTATAACTGCAGCAAAATCTGTAGACCTCAGCATAGGCATGAGATCAGTAGCCAGCATTTCTCATGGTTAGAAACTTAGAGTTCTGCAAACTTCAGCAAAGTGGAGGTCAAGCTACCTAAAAAGTCAGAACATGTGAAAAACAAGTTATGACAACCTCAGATCAAATTCCAAATAGGAAATATCTACCTCAAACTAAAAAATAAGACTAATAGACAAAAAGCCAGAACATGTGAAAAACAAGTGATGACAACCTCAGATCAAAATCCAAATAGGAAATATCTGCCTCAAACTAAAAAATAAGACTAATAGAAAAAAAGGTAATTAAGCCTGCATTATTTTCCTTGTTTCTTCATTTAAAAATGACAAAATAATAAGAATTTGAATGAAAATGTTGTCAATTTCCATTTGAAAAGACTGTTTGAGAGCTTAATGACTTCAGTTTGTTAAAGTCATTTTGTACTCATGGTTAATTAAATGCACAAGGACTTCCACTGAGAATCAGGATGTTCTAAATAATATAATAATAAGTTGTGTAACCAATTACTGCAAAATAAAACTGGATTATCCAATATGACCTGTCTGGCTTCAGTATTCAAAATTTTAAATCCCGTTTAATTAAATCCTCAGGGTACTATATTTAACGTAAAAACAATCATGACCTTCTTTATGATATAAATATAATAGCCATAGTGGGTCAGGAATGAATTTTGGTTCCACAACTGGGTGGGTGACTCATTCATCAGAAAATTTTCTGGGCTGTCATCCTATTTAAACAACATTATGAGGCAGTTCCTCAGCTGGTGTAAATAGGCTGTTGTAACCTGACTGTAATGGCACTGGGGCTTTATACCACTGCTCTTTATTTCTAAGCAACAGAAAACAGAGCAAAGTGTACATGCATTTTTTTGGTTCACTAATGAAGATGAGGTTTATTCTAAGAAAGATATATCACCTCTTCCCCCTCCCTCCTGGTTTTTGTTGAGGTTTTTTTTCACTTCTAGGGGTTCTGGGGAGAGTTTGCTTCCTTGTGGGTTTGGGGTTTGGATTTTAGTTCTTTGTTAGTTAGTGTTGTACCTTCCCGAACAGCATCAAGGCCAAGTGAGAACTTGATATGTAAAGGGCATGACAATAAGCATATCAAATTTGGGAATGATTTTTCTATGATGTTAGCAATCTACCCACACATGCTATAATAGTTTTTCCCTTTTTTTTTTATGATTTTTTTCTGCCTATTTTTAAACCAGCTGAACTATCTCTTCTGCACAGCGAAGACCTGGGATTATGTTATCTTCTTGTTGTTTTGCACTGCGCATCATCTATGTAGTTGTCACATCTATAAAACACGGATTTTCTCAAAATATAAAGAGCCAGGACTTAAGTGCAGACACACTTAATAGCCAGTCATAAAACATCTCCATCTCGAGCACCCAAGGGTCAATATTGCATTACATAAGATGCACCATTTGCAAATAAATTTACTGAGGGTTGGATCAACTTGGCAGTGTGCAATTTCAGCAAAGAGGTAAATGTGTCTTCCCCTACAATCTGTAGGTCTGATCCCTAGCAGGATGAATTTATCTTATTTTTTCAAGTGACAGTGATGAACTTTTGAAGAGGTCTGAAATATACTGTAGTTACATGAAATGTATTGCACGCTAGGTTAAACGGGCATTGACAACAACATCTCATTTAAGATTTTCATTTAAGTTATTATAATTTTTGTAGTTTTTAAGTGAAAGAAAGGTAAAAAATGGAAGGCAACAAGGTTCAGAAAAGGTCTGGAAAACGTAGTATGAGGAAGGGCTGAGGGAATTGGGTTTGCTTAGCCTTGAGAGGAGGCTCAGGGGTGACCTCCTGGCTCTCTGCATCTCCTGCCAGGGCTCGAGAGAGGTGTGGGATGTGTGTCCTGCCAGGGCTGAGGGAGAGGAGAGAGGGAATGGCCTTGAGCTGAGCCAGGGCAGAGTCAGATTGGGTGTGAGGAGAAATGTTTTCCCTGTTGTGGTGTTCAGCACTGGGATATTGCCCAGGGAGGTGGTGCAGTCACCATCCCTGGAGGTGTTTCAGAGGTGTCTGATGTGGCACTGGAGGATCTGGTTTAGGGTCTAGGGGGTCCAGCCGTGACAGGTTAATGATTGGACTTGATGATTTTAGAGGTCTCTTCCAACCTTGATGATTCTATGATTCCATTCTAATATGTGGAACTTCATCTATGCTACACTACTCTGACACAAAGCAAAAAAAATGTAGACAGAATGAAGCAATGATCTGAGTATTTCAGAAAGGTGACTGTGGATACCTCATAACTCATTTTGCTTTGTCATTGCCCTTCACACGATGACTACAGAAGTTTAAATAATAACGTGAGCCCCGACACTAAAAATGTAGCAGAATTGCATAAAAAGCTATTCAGATTTTTTAACTTAAGTGGTGTTTTCTTGTGTTGGGAAAGTATGTAAGGGAATCACTGATAAAGAGAGATGAGGGAGCTTGACCTCAGTCTGGACAGGTACACAAAGCATTTATTGTAATGCAGCTAACATTCGATTCCCCTTGTTTGTACACTGTCTCTTCCATCAGAACTTTTGCTAATCAAACATGATTGACTATTTAATAAGATTTAGGACATTTTCATTCACAAGGCCTCTTGGTTCTTTCTTTCTGGAGCACTAAGCAATCTCTCTGATTAAATAGCCTTAGTCTTTATTATTTTATTGGGAAATTTTATGGCCTAAAGAGCATGGTCCCAGAATACACTGTCATATATTACTTGTGTTACATCAGAAAAAAAATGACCCCTTTTTCCGGCTTTTTTTACAAGCTAGCACACAAAAATCTCATTCTTTAGTGGACCTTACTCTTTTGGGATTGGAGTAATGGAACTAGGGAAAATTGCAGCAAACTGTTATATACTGCAGTGGACTGAGTGGAAATGTGTGCTGTAACTATGAAATGTCAAATACAAGGCAGAGATGCATAAGGAGGAGAAAAAAAAAGCCATACTAAACCAGAAAAGGTTTGGTAACAGATGTGTTTTTATTGTTTTCGTATTCAGTCCTTTATGTTAATGTATGAATAAGAACTCTGTGTGCACATCGTGTAATCAGCTCACAGGGTAAGCAGTTTTGTTTCATTAAATTAGATCCTATTTTCATGCTCAGCACATTGATGAGGAGATGAACAAAGAACATATCACTGATTTGTAATTCTTGATTTCCAGTGGGGAGTTGTCCAGAAGTATTAAATCAAGAGTCACTGAACCATCCTATTTCTATCTGTTATAGTTGAATAGATTTTATCCTTTCCCTTCTAAACCTTTCCCAAGTTTTTTCAGCTTTCCTTCTCCACCAACACCTTTGTTTGCTAATTGCTAAACAAATTTACATGTGAATAGAAACACAGCAATATACGTCTGATTTTTTTTCCAATGACACCAGGAACCAGCCCTACATAATCATGTCCTGGGCTGCATCCAAAGGAGTGTGGGCAGCAGGTCAAGGGAGGTGATTCTGCCCCTCTGCTCTGCTCTGTGAGACCCACCTGGAATACTGCACACAGCTCTGGTGTCCTCAACATCAGAAGGACATGGAACTGTTGGAGCAAGTCCAGAGGAGGCCACAAAGTTGCTAAGAGCACTGGAGCATCTCCCCTGTGAGGACAGGCTGAGGGAGTTGGGGCTGTTGAGCCTGGAGAAGAGAAGGTTGAATGGAGAACTCATAACAAACTTTCAGTATCTGAAGGGCCTACAGGGAAGACAGAGAGATCTCTCTTCATTAGAATCTGCAGTGACAGGACAAGGGGTAATAGGTACAAATTGAAGAAGGGAAAAATTATGCTAGATATTAGGAAAACGTTTTTCCTGTAAGGATGGTGAGACACTGTCCCAGGTTGCCCAGGGAGGCTGTGGCTGCCCCAACCCTGGCAGTGTTCACAGCCAGGTTGGATGAGCCTTGAGCAACCTGCTCTGGTGGGAGGTGTCCCTGCCCAGGGCAGGGGTTGGGGCTGGATCATCTCTAAGCTCCATTCCAACCCCTAAAATTCTATGATTCTATGATTAATAATTGCAATAGGTGTGTCTGTTGTGCTCTATACATTTCCTATCCTGAGTTTGCAACAATTTGTAAGAGTCACAACAGTATGCGTCTTGCAATCTGTTTGACCAGTACATAAAGACCATTACAAATCTTAAAGAACATGAGATTTCTTCTTTTTTTTCTTTTTTTCTCTGTGCACTCATCATTAATCCTTCCCTGAGTAATACTTTTCTCTCACTAGGAAAACCAAACAAAATACAACAAAACATGAAGTGAACCACAGGAATCCTACTTTATCATTTGAAGGTCCTCTCACTAGGAAAACCAAATACAACAAAACATGAACTGAACCTCAGGAATCCTACTTTATCATTTGAAGGTCTTAAAATATGACAGATACTTAGACACTTGACCAAGTTCTTGCTGCACAGAACTGAAATGGAATCTTCTTCCTTTACATTAGGACTTGATCCACTGGCTGTTTTTCAAAATAAATTGCAGCTGAAAACACTTGAATAATCCTGGTGTGCTCTAGGTATTGCAATCATAAACCACAGAATCTCTGAGCCCTCTTCAGGGATAGTCTTGGGCAGGTAGTCAGACACAGCTCTTATAAACCACTGTAATGAGAGTGGCACTTTTTTTTCATAGTCCCTTCTCCTGGCTGCTTCTAAGTGCCTCCTTGCATCACTAGGTAGAATGAAAAAAATTGCCCGTTCTAAATACACATCTTTGTCCCCAGTTAATTTTCTGGCAGGAACTATATAAACAAAAATATTATAGTTATGACATTCAAATAATTTGGCTGCAAATCAGCATCTCTATTGTCCTTCATATTTTTGCTCTTTCAGGTGAAAATATATGGGTGAATTATGATGAGGAAATATACATCATTCATCAGTAAATTTGTAAATTTGTCTTCCACTGAAAACTTTCCATTTACTTTAGAGAACAACAGTGTTAACTACAATTTCTTACATGGCTTTTGCTTAGAAACTGAATGAATTTCATAGTTATGATGTCAGGAACATGGTTAGCAATAGACCTCCCTACTACCTCTGGCTTAAGCCTCATTCTTTAACTTCAGTACTACTCCAGGAGTCTTTAATAGTTAATGTTGCAATAATTCTCTTGTGTAAGGTCACATTGCAGCTCTTACCACAAGATACCTTATATGTGTAAGGTGCATAGACACATGAACACTTTCTAGGAAGAACAGTAGGACAATATCAGAGACAAATAAAGATGTCTGATAAATAAATCTAAGAGAATAATAACAATAGTGTAAAACATTTAGGTTAGATAATGTAACTTACTTTCAGGAGGTTATGGATAGAAGGTTCCACGTATATCAATCTGTCAAAAGTACAAACCAACTATCACAAATCAGACAAAGGCAAAACGAGAACTAAACAACAAACAAATCCCATTTGTTTCATGTTTTAAGATATTCATACATTCACTAAGATGTCCTAGGCCATGCATATTCAGAAGTTTTCATCTTTATTTGGTGGGCTGTAATGATGAGAAAAGGAGTCTAAATATGAAAAACTCCAAGAAAACATAGTTGCACTGAAATTTCACACTCATGATCTCCAAAGCACATATGTAGTTGCCATCATCACAGCTCATAATAACCTCCTACTACAGTCACAAGTGCTCAGGGTTTACCAGGAGCCAAACAGGCAGATGGATCATTCTTTGTATATCTGTCTACATAGTTTTGCTCTTGCTGCATACCACTGATCATCCTCCCTCCATCTGCAGGCTCTCTTCAACTGCATGTTTGTCCTTTTTTAAGCCCACAGCAAGCTTTTATAAATAGGAGAACAGAAGTGTGGGATGAAATACAAACGTGGTGTACATCTCAGTACACACTTGACCCAGCTTCAATGGGAATGACACTGGATATATGGACGTGTTATCATATGAATTTATTCTTTAGTTCATGAGTAAGTCCCAGCTCCTACATCCCCCTCACTGCCTGCATTTTGGTATGCATTGAAATTCAGCTTTGGAATGCCACAACTGGCATGCTGATAAGGAAACTTTGTTGGAATATATGAATGTAAGAATATCTGTATTAGGTCAGACCAGCTGGAGTCTACTCCAATAACCTGGTTCTAACAATGGGCATGAGTCTGGAGGACATGATGCAAACTAGAAGAGTAACAATCTATACCTCTCATCATTCTCCTCTCCTCCAGCTATTTCCATTTCAGAGATTTGCTGAGCCAGATAAGGAGATTTTCTGTTTGGTAAACCTTGAGAGATTTCTCCTGCACAAACTTCTCCAATCTCTCCTTAAGTCCATGAAGATTTTTAGCATTCAAAATTGTCTTCAGCAAGAACTTGCTCCCGTGTCCTGTCTTGTATAATCATGTATCACCTCTTGTTCATCTCAAAAATACGCAGCCAAGGTGGGTTCTGAGTTTTGGTTGGTTGTCTGTGTCCTTCAACTAGAAGAGACAATTTAATCTCCACCCACTGTCTTCATACCACTCAGGATTTTTTAAATTTCTAGCACATCCTTCCCCCATGTCAACTCTTTTCCAGACAGAAGACTCCTAGCTTACACAAGGGTTCCCTGTATGAAAGCTGTTACAGACAGTTGATCATTCTTGACACCTTTCTCCGCACTTTTCCGTCATGAATTTGCCATGAGAGGCTCAAGACTGCATAGAATATTCCAGGATATGTCTGAACTCAGGACTTTATATGATGGAACAGTTATCTCTGTTTGGCTCTCTATTACTTTCTTTGTAATTCCTAAAATTTGCTTTATGATGGCTCCTGAGCACGGGTTGACATTTCAGTGCAAATCCCTTTCTCAGCAACCAAAAATTGCTCCTGACTGGTAACACTTATCTCAGTGCACTTTGTATATGAAAGTAGGATTGTGTTTTCTTCTTCTCATCCCTTTACATTTAGCTATGCTGAATTTCATCTGCCTTTTTTTTTTTCACTCTTTCACTTATCTCATACAAACCTTTGCAATTTTTTTTCCAGTCAGACCTCATGCTACCCTGAATAATTTAGTATCATCATCCAACTTTCTTACATCACTGCTCACCCTGTTATGCAGGTCACTGATAACCATATTAAGCAGAAAAATCCCCTGCACATATCCCTGTGGAATTCTACTGCTGACCTCCCTTCACTGGGAGAATTGACTACTTACTCCTACTCTCTGTTGCCTGTTTTATAACCAATTATTTACCCAAGTTACGACCTTTTTATCTCTTATGCATGGCTGCCTAATATCTAAATCCAAATAGATTATATCAATCAGATCAGCTTTATCCATATGCCTGCTGACCCTTTCAAAGATCTCCAATAAATTTTCAAGGCAGTAGTTCCCTTTGCAAAACCCATGTTGACTTTCCCAACGTAAAGTGCATTTATCCACACATACACCAATTCCATTCTTAAGAGTAGTAGCTCCTAATTTTCCCACTGCAGACACCAGGTTTACAAGCAACACATCTGCAAATATCCTCCAGATTTATTTCCTTTTACCTGGTGGTTTGTTTGCCATCCCCCAGTCTTCAGCAAAGAGGTTTAATTTAAAGGTTAGATATCAGCATTAGTAATTCAGCTACTTCATCCCTGGGTTCCTTCCAAAACTCTAAACAAACATTCCATACTCCTAGCAGGTTGGTGCTCTTCACTTTGACAGTTAATTCCATAACCTCTGCTACAGTCACTCGAGTCTCAAATATATCTTCTGGGAAGTCTCTACAAAGAAGAGAGAATGAAGAACTTTGCATGTAGAAAGAAGACTCAGGAAAATTGATTCCATCTAAGAAAAAGGAAGTATTACAATTCAGTAAAGCCCTCTAAAAAGCAGAAAGCTCAAGTGTGCTTAATTTCCCTTTCTAGGTAGAAAGCTGACATTTAACTTTTCCATTCAGTTCAGACACTTACTGGGGATGTAGCCCCAGTCTTTCTATGCAATTAATATATCTACATTTGCCTGTTGTGGCTAAGATATCTTTCCTTAAGGAGTTTTTTTGGCATTTCAAGCCTAAGAGGTGATCTTTTTGTTCACCTTCCTATTCTGTAGTTACCAGATACACAAGCAGTGTTAACTAGATGAGAAACATTCTCATACCTAGAGCTCGTTTTTAACATTCCCTCATTCTTTAAAATAGGTTATCTTAAAATACTGCTGCTAAATTCTGCTTGTTCCTCTGATGCAGTGGAACATGGTACAGCCTTATGCAAGCAACAAGTCTAGAAAATGAAAAATTACAGGGGAAATAATAAAAGCTTGATAACTTCATGATATATGGCAACCCTGGCAATATGGAAAGATTGCACGCGCAGCCTACAGAAGTACCTCTTAACCTTTCTGCTGGAACTACTTGCACAGTCTCCTGCCATGAAAGAGATTAGTTTAAGGTAGTGTCTGACATTGCATTTGTGGTGGGCTAAGTGCTCAGCCAGTCAGGTACTGCAGCTTGACTGAGACACCTTAATTTACTCAGTTGCAGTAACCCATTTATAGTTATACGCCTTGAAATAGGAAAACGGTGTCTCTGATGAAAAGAATATGGCCTGTAACTGTTTCTACTCCAATCCCTAATGCATTAGAAAATGAGTCTCTCTTAAGGACAGACTGCTTTGTCAGCAGATGTTCTGCAAAGTGCAGGATGGACAAGGAATGGTGCAAGGCCATGTGCTGTTAGAACACTCATCGTGTTGCTGCTGAGCTTTATGCACTCTGCGTTCTCCTCTCATTATAATCTTTATCCTTTTCAGCTATAAACTCATTAGGCTCTGTCAACATGACAAGCTGACCAGTTTGCATCTCTCAGCTATTTAGATATTTGCTAATAACCATCTTTTCTTACTTCACATCCAGAAGTCAGCACAAGTAGTATCTGACTTCAGCCGTCTTGAATGCCACAGTAATTTGGCCATTGGCAACGTCTGACAGTCTGAATTTTGATCATCTGGCTGAAACAGCACAGCTTTTTTAATATATTTTTTCTATGTGTTGTTATTCCACATTTTCAGTTCAACCATGTGCAATTAAAACAATGTTTAATTGTGAATAGCATCCTCAGAGCATCTTGTTCTTTAGAGTTCCCTAAGCATCACAAAATGGAACTGAAAATTGTTTTCACAAATTATTATAGTAGTTTTACCTTCCTGTTTATATACATATACTGGAGTTTGACTAGTCTCTTTCAACCCCTGAAAGAAAATTCAACTAAAAAAAACCACTGTTTTCTGTTTGAACTGTGACTTCAGAGTCCAGAGATACCAGTCTAGCAATCTGATCTAGTGGAAGGTGTCCCTGCCCATGGCAAAGGGCTTGGAAAGAGATAATATTTAAGGTCCTTTCCAACCCAAACCATTCTATGATTCTCTGTAATTACAACAGCTGAAAACATTTTGAAAACACCATAAATACGAAACATTTTATCTTCCAGGTTTTTCTCTTTCATCCAGTTAACCGAGAGACATGTTAGATATTTTTTATTTCAAGGTGTGAAAATATAGATCTGTACCTTGATGAGTGCATCTTTAAGATCCACTGCTGGGAAGGGTTATAAAAGGAATGTTCCCTAAGGTAAACAGCTTCATTAAAGCACAAACCAAAATATAGAAGATATTTGAAATTATGATCTGCAACTTTTGAAAGAAAACAAGTGAACTTGTCTCCTCTAATCCATGTATCTTGGTTCATGGAAGGAAGGGAATAGCTGCTGGGTAAAAAACAAAAAAATCTCAGAAAGAAGGATCGTAATTGGTTCCAAGCTGCAACTCAGTCATTAAGAAAGAGTACAGCTTCAGTAATAGAATTTTAAAAATTTAGATAAAATGCCTAATTAACTTGAGAAAAGTAATTTAGTTAGGTTTATAATCAAATGAAGATCACTCTTTTCAGCACTCAAAGCTTATTTTTTGGTATAAATTATTTTTGCTTAAGCACCATTCCAATTACTGAGGCTAAATTGCTAATTAGCTAATTTCATATTATTACACTGCTGCATTATTTATTTTTACTCGAATATAAGCAAGGTCTCATTATTGGTGATAGTTACAATTGCTGTATTATTGCTCTTGTCCAAATGTTTTCAGACAAACAGCAAATACTGAGATAATTTTATGTGTCTGTAAACTTCTTGTAAGTTATATGCACCAAGAAGGTTTAGTGATCTGTAGAGGTAGATTAGTTTTTGTGTCTCCTGTAACAAACACAGGGTTTAAAAGTTTAGCTTTAGAAAATAAATTGCTTCTTTTTGTTATAGAGTCTCAAGAAGATATTTTATGGATTTTTAACTGACATAGACACAGTGTCTAGATATTCATTATAGACCTAGGAATTAAGTGATGTTTTGTTAGAAATTCATTTTGTCCAAATTAACCAAAAGGTTACATTATCTGCTTTTAGAGCCCTTAATTACTGAGCTATGACAGTTCAACTTGCTAAGAGGACCCACCATCAGTCATAAAAAATTTTGAGTACCAGACCTAGTGAAAGAGCCTGATACTCAGTTTTGCCTCCTGAAGGACTGAACATGTTACCAAGAGCCCCAAAGTGTGCAGGAATCCAATTTATATTTCCAAAACAGCACAGAAATTCTCTGGGAACAGCTGGAACAGCTGTTTTTTGTGTTCTCTGTTAAGTTGGGTCATTCAGTTTAGAAACCACAATGCCTAAACAGGTTGCTATGTTGTGCTGGAAGACACTCTTGGACACCCCAAGCTGAGCTCATAAGATCTCTGTGCATCTAAGGAAGAGATGTTTTTGTCTTCAAAGAGAAATTCAGGTTGTATGAAATCTTGAATCTCCTTTTTCCATGAAAGTCACATGGAAACTGGTCATATCCAGAAGGTCATTTGCTAATTCTCTTCCCAGGAAACATTCTGGAGTTACGTAGCAGGAAGGACTGACTATCCTATCTAAATTTCTGTGGAGCTTAGGAACCTGAATTCCAGTAGGACTTTGACATACATGCCCCACGCTTGTGGCTGCAGACAAATAATTTCTTGCCCATCAAACATTCCAGATAGTGAGTCTTTGCATAAGGACTGATGCACCATCATGCTATTGAGATCTTTGGTTGCTTCAACCCCAGTGATGATGTTGTCCATCATCACCATAGCAGTATCACAAGAATGAAAAGCCCATGGAGAAACATGGCTAATTGAATAATCTCCTTAATTTTATGACATAGTTAACATGTCAAAGACCTTAGCCATAACTTCTCTTTTGCTAATAATAAACTGTAATTTCACCTAGAATCATGCAAGATAGTTTGTGAGACATATTTTGCTCCAAGAGTCATACAAAAGTTTGCCTGACACTGCTGATTGTGGATTGAATCACTGCCCTTTGAAAAGAAAACATGAGCCATCCCTAAACCATGTTTTTTATCCAGCAGCTGACTAATGTGAAAAGTGTAAACAGCCTGAAACAAGGTACTGAGTAGCAGGACAGATATTCCTTCAGCTCCCTATCTTTTCAAACAGTGTGTCTTGCCAATGGGGAATTGAAGCTGAAATGCCTTGTAAGGAAAATTGAAAGCAAGGCTTCAGCCGTGTGGGGAAATCCTAATAAATTGTCAAAAGCAGCAACAGATTCAGTCCCCAAGAAAATGTTGTGACTTTAAGAATGTGTCTATTTTCTGCTAATTCTGATAGTGTCAGCACTGAAAGCATGCTGCAGACACTTAAAACCCTTCGTAGAAATTCCTCTTGTGGTTCACAACAGAGCTGGAAAAGAGAATTGCTGAAAAAAAAAATAATAATTAAAAGAATTTAAATCCATTCTGCACACAAAAGAGGAACACTTGAAATTAAAACCAAATTTCTGGACTCTCTGCATGGTAATCAGAACAGAAAACACTTTGTGCCTGTCTGGACCAATATCTGGACCAACCAGAAAACTGGTAGCATCATACACAGGTTCAGCATCCACAATCAGATCAGTATCCAAAGTCATCCTTAATATGACACTCAACGACATCAACCAAAGACGGGGATATGGTTGTTGCAGCCAGGAAAAGGGAATTATTTCTCCCAACAATAAAGGAGAAAAGGTTGTCAAACCACTTCAGTAGGGGGATGTCTGTGGCAGCCAAAACAAAAGCTTAAGATGTATTTATTTTCTAATCTGCAAATATACACAAACGAAATAAAACCAAAAGGCCAAAGACAAGATGAAAAAGGCACAGAGAGTTCAACAGGAAACCTTTTAGCAGCTTTTGAGCCAGTCAATATTCCTGTGCTACATGTTTTCTCTTGCATCCCGTGTGTGCTAATGACAGATTAACGAGCCACATAGGTAGAAGTGGGAGTTTGAAAGCCAGTTAGATGCTGTGAATTTTCCCAAACGTGTCAAAATCTGAGAAGTGACTGTGCTAAATAACTCAGGCTGATACACTGGAGAAAATGAGTGTGTAATAAAATTCAGTGCTTTTATTTGCCTCCTTGAGGCATGGTGACGTGGCTGCTCCACACTGTGAAGCATAAAAGTACACGTATATAGCAGACAAGAACACGTAAATCTTCCAAATCAATATTTTATATGAAGATAAACTTCCAGTCCTCTGCTTAGCAATGAATATTGGTTCATATGTCATACTAACATGAGTGTCAGAGGGGTTTTCTCATTCTTTTCAATTACAGTAATATTTTGAAGACATGGATGGAACTTGTATAGAACCATAGAATCATAGAATTTAAGGACTGGAATGGACCTTACGCATCATCTAGTCCCAACCCCTGCCCTGGGTAGGGACACCTACTCATTAGACTGGGTTGCTAGGCTCATCCAGCCTGGCCTTGAACAGCCACCACATCATTGGGCAACCTGTGCCAGTGTCTCACCACCTTTAGAGCAAAAACCTTCTTTCTCACATCCAACCTAGACTTTCCCTCCTTCAGTTTGAACCCATTACCCCTTGTCCTATCACTGCAGTTCCTAACACAGAGTCCCTCTCTGGCTCTTGTAGCCCCTTCAGATAGTGAAAAGTTGCTCTGAGGTCTCCACACAACCTTCTCTTCTACAGGCTGAACAGCCCCAACTTTCTCAGCCTTCCTCATAGTTAGCTGTTTTTAAAAGGTATTATTTGCCTGTAGAAAACTCTCCCTAAGTAGGATACTTCTAGCTAAGCATCACAAGTCCCTGTCTCTCTAGTACCCAGTCCTGGAAAGGTATTTGGCTCTATGTTTGACCTACAGCCTTCTTGGCTCATTGACAGTCACCCTGGGGAGGCAGAAAAGGAAAGATGTGGAGGCAAATACATTTGGCAGCCTATGTCTAAGCTAATGTCAATCGTAGTTTTGGCCTGAAGTGCAAAAGTAAAACTGCCAAAAGCTTTTGGGTGAAGATGCAGGAAGAAAAGATTAATTTTAGATTTTGTAAAATGGTGGATTTCTAGAGAATAAAAAACCAAAACAAAGTGCAAGCCAGGAAAGACAGACTGCTTATTTTCCAAATAAAGGTGATAGAATAACCCATTACCCAGACAGTGCAAATATGTGTTCTATTTAGCCATGGTTCATGCTCTAATGTAGCTCACCTGCTTGTAGATTCAGAAAGCATTTAGCAAAGTTGGGGGAACTATGTAAACAACAACAAGGACTTCTCTTCGATATTAACACATCAGGGGGTGGAAATGTTCCAAAGGTAGCCTTGAGCCTCAGCAGGGTGGATTGGAGGAGGAGTGATGAGCTCCCACACTGCAATTTTAATTAGCAGGAAATCAAAGTTGT
The DNA here is from genome assembly GCF_000695815.1 of Acanthisitta chloris. Taxonomy (NCBI): domain Eukaryota; kingdom Metazoa; phylum Chordata; class Aves; order Passeriformes; family Acanthisittidae; genus Acanthisitta; species Acanthisitta chloris. The sequence continues at coordinate 32,535 of NW_008683027.1, forward strand.
ACATCAGACATGGGATTTTTCCCTCTAAATCAAAAGGACAGCAGCAAAGCGATCGGCTTTGTGCTAGGCAAGGGAAGGACCCTCCCTGTGGAATGCATGATCTAAGAATGCATCTGAAAACAACCATGACAGCAGCAGGAAAAAAAAAAAAAAAAAAGAACCAAAAACATCTGTGAGCTTGCATCTCCCTCCTCTACTGATTTGGTAAAGGGTGAAAAGGAACCACACAGAGTATTTCCAATAAACTACCCATGGAGGTTGATGACAACTTCAGTATTGAGTCCAATCTGAGAATTTGCTGAGCAAAGACTTTTTGATCTATTTGATCAAAAAGATCTTTTTGAACAGCTAATGACTTTTTCACTAGAAGTGTCCTCACTTATGATCTCATTTAACTGTGTCACTGTGTTAAAACAAATTACTTAGATTAGAAACTCAATTTTCTCACCATTTAGGAAAATCAGATCTATAAATCTACTTTTATGAGGCTAACTCATAATAAAGCAAGCAATACATTTATGCTTTATGCCTAATATATCTTAATGTTGGGAAGAATAGAGGGATATAACAGTCTTATAAACCAACACTAAGTATGAGCTTAAAACTAATAAAAGGAGATATGAGACAACAGCTGTAAATACTACACAATTTTATCTGCAAAGTTCTGCTATCATGCACTTTCTGAACACAATTCAACAAAGAAAAAGGAATATTCTTGATTGTCAGTGGTCCCTATGATGAAGAAATTTCACTTAATATTGACAGAAAATCATCATTTTTCATTCATATATGTCCCTCTCTAACATTTATATTTTTGAATAGAAATTTTCTTGGTTTCACTTTGACTTTTTTCTCTTCCAGATGATGTCAAATGCATTGACATTTCTGAAGAAAATTCAATGATGTCTGATGTTGGTTTCAACCCTGGAAAAATAGCACAATATCTCATAAGAAATCTTATAGTAGTTAAGGATTGAGAAATATTGCAATTTTAAGTTTGAAAGGCATTATGTAGACACTTTCTGCAACAGGAAAGTTCTTTAGCCAGAGTGTCCAGCCTAGAATGGTGTCACACTCCTCTGACCTCATCTGCCTTCATCTCAGTGAAGTGGAGAATCATTTCCAGTAGCACCAGAAACATTATACTCATAGGACAGTTATGACATTAACAGTCTTTATGGATACCTGTCCATACACAGAAGTCTGCAAGATTCAATCCTTGAGTACTGTGCTCAGTTTTGGGCCTCTCACTCCAAAAAGGACATTGAAGTGCTGGAGGATGTCCAGAGAACAGCAAAACTGGGGAGGGATGTACAAAACATGTCTTATGAGCACCATGAGTGAAGGAACTGGGGTAGTTTAGCCTTGAGAAGAGGAGGCTTGGGGGGACCTCACTGCTCTTTAGAACTACCTGAAAGAAGGTTGTAGTGAGGTGGGTGTCAGCCTCTTCTGCCATGTCTCAAGTGAAAGGATGAGAGAAAATGGCCTTAAGTTGTGCTGGGGAGGTTCAGATTGGATATTAGAAAAGAAATTCACCAAAAGGGTGGTTAGCCATTGGAATAAATTGCCCAGGGAGATGGTAGAGTCAATCTCACTGGAAACATTCAAGAGACACCTGGATGTGACACTTGGGGATATGGTTTAGAGGTGATTATGATTATGGTGGTGCTAGTTTGACAGCTGGACTTGATGATATTGAAGGTCTCTTCCAACCTTGATGATTCTGTGATTGTGAAGGTGATTAATATATGTCTGTCTAGAAGGAAGCATCAAAATGCTTACCCACTCAGGAGTGTACAAAGTAATTATCATCCAGTAATGGCTGTAAAATTAAGAAAATATGTTGCATTTTTGAGCCTCAGGCTAAGTTTACTTATTCATTGTCTGAGATGGAATCTGAAGAAGTTTCCAACATTGATACAGACATTTTAAATATTTTGCTAGAGGCTAATTTTTAAATAACTGACTAACTAAATTAGTGGCATCAAAGTGTGGAATGGTGCATCATCTTTGGTATCTACCTACTGCCAAACAAGCAATTTATCATATGCTGTGACAATATCTGAAGTGCTGAGTCACTCTTGACAGCTTTTTGACTGAAGACAACGGATATTTTACAGTTCTGTATAAAAGGACATAGCAGATGTGGCCTTCAAACTGCCCAAGCCCCCATGGTTAAATAATGGTCTTCTTTCACTATGTAGAGCACAATAAAATGTTATTCTGCTCTGACCTGAGCCCTTGACAAAACGTGGAAATTTTCTTAAGAAAATGAAGATGTATATACAATTTCTGGCACCATTTCCCTACTCCAAACACCTTCTGTCATCACCTCATCTTACCTCCTTTCCAAGAAATTTTTTTTATTCCCCCTTCCTCTGTTTATCTTTACTTTTGTTGTAAGTTATTTTCTCTTGGAAGACTGTGCTTAAGTTCTCAGCTCTTCCAGCTCTTTCTGGTAAAGCGAAAATAAATCAATAAGAAGTTAGGGTCAAGCAAAGCAAAACAAATAATCTATAGCCAGTGCATCAGCCTGTCTAAAAAATGGGAGTGACTCCACATTTTTTAATTCCTAGCAGGCTGCTCGATCTGAAGTGTTCCTGTGCTACACAGTCAGCATAAAAGGGAATCCCCCTTACTGCTCTGTGTCTCTCAATCCCTTTCATTCTTTCTACCAGGGTCAGCAGAGCCTGGAGAAGGTAGACTACACTCTTCTTTTGGGATTTCTTTGACAATTCAGAAGTCTGTCTGCCTGACTTTACCTATAAATCCAATAAATTCTGCATGCAAAGAAAAGTGTCACCTGAGTTACTCAGAATCAGAGAATCACAGAATGGGTCAGGTTGGAAGGGACCACAGTGGACCATCTGGTCCAACCTCCCTACTCAAGCAGGGCCAGTCCAGAGCACATGGCTCAGGGGTGTTTCCAGGCAGTTCTTGAATACCTCCAATGAGGGAGAATCCATGACCGCTGGGCAATCTGTTCAGTGCTCAGTGACTCAGACAATAAAGAAGTTCTTCCTCATATTCAGATGAACTTCCTGTGCATAACTTTCTACCTCTTGTTTTATTGGTTTGCACCACTGAGGAGTGTGGGTCCATCTTCTTGGCATTTGTATACCTTAAAATAGTCCCCTCTCTGTTGTCTCTTCTTGGGACTGAACAGGCCCAACTCCCTCAGCCTTTCCTCCTTAGTGAGGTGTTCCAAGCCATTAATAATATTTGCTGGACCCACTCCAGGAGCTCCATGTCCTTCTTGTACTGAGGAGCCCAGAACTGGACACAATACTGCAGGTGTGGCCTCACAAGGGCTGAGTAGATGATCTGAAGCTGATCTTTGGGCTCATCACTAATAAAGAGTAACTGGAATGATAGAGCAGATGTGCATTGCAGAAATGCTACCTCCTTTATAAAATTGGCATAGAAATAACATAAACTTTTGAATAGAATTTCTCAGTTAACTCTTGCTATATGTAAGCCCCAAGTCTTTTGTATTGGTAAGAAAAAAAAATGGACCAGAGCAACAGCATTTTCAGCAAGCTCAGCACTTGACAACAGTGTGACTGACAACACAAGTCAGGAGAAAGCAAAACAGACCCACTGTGTGTGTTACATTGCTTTCCATATTTGAATGGATTTCACATTTTAATATTCACAATGAGCAGATATAAAATACCCTGACATGTAGTTTAGCCTACACAGTCACCTACATTCCAGATAAAATGGGCTGTAGACTTTTCTCAGTGAAATTTGGGCCACATCATTTTATTGATTTTCCAGCAGACAGTCTAGTGAAATCAATGGGCAACTCTGCTTAGTAATCAATGGTACTATCTGACCATTAGCTGGTATTGGAAGAGAGATCCAAACATCTGATGGACATAGCTAATAGCACACACATCTCCTTAAAGCAGAGAAATGATGGCAACTTTCTCTCGCATAGAAAAGCTGCTAATAGAAAATAAAATGATGGCAGAAAAAAAATGTTGCTGGCACATAATTTCTTAGAGAAGGCAAATCATCAGAAAGCAACTTATCAGTGATTTCTGCACAGAGTAAGGGTTGGCCAAGATAAGAAAGATATGGATCTGTTGGAGTGGGTCCAAAGGAGAGTCACAAAGGTGAAGGCTGGAGAACCTCTCATGTGAGGACAGGCTGAGAGTCCTGGGGCTGTTCAGCCTGGAGAAGAGAAGGCTTTGAGGAGACCTTACAGCACCTAAAGGGAGCCTACAAGAGAGCTGGAGAGGGACTTTTTACTAAGGCATGGAGCCATAGGATGAGGGGGAATGACTGCAAACTGAAAAAGAGTAGATTTAGATTAGCAATTAGGAAGAAATTCTTCACTATGAAAGTGGTGAGACAATGGAATAGGTTGCCCAAAGAAATTGTGGATATCCCCATCCCTGGAAATGTTCAAGGGCATGTTGGATGGGGCTTTGAGCAGCCATTCTCTGATTCTATTGCAGTAAACAGTCACACCAAAATCTGCAGCATTTAGGATTAGCAGCTGCAGTTGAAAACATTACCCATTTCTGTCAGCAACAGCAATCTATAGGAAAAACTTTAAACCCATGAATTAAGCCCCAAATTTTGGCAACTTAATTTTGTGCACTTTTCGCTTTCCGTTAATACTAAGAAATAAACCTAACAGTTCAATAACCCTAAAAACAGAACCGATTCACCAGATGGACTTTGAAGTCACACCTTACATTGTCAAATGTATGTGTTTTCAGGACTTGTGGTATTTTTAGACATGCTGCTTCCCTTGATCTGTGCTGAGTTTTGAATTGTTCAGACACCATTTGATCAAGGTAAAAAAAAAAAAAGAGAGAGAGAAAAAAAAAGAAAAAACAGTGCATATGTGTCCTACAGTGACTTCAAGTAGAAACCAAGATAATTCAACTTGCCTCAAAGATAGAGACTTCCTGCACAACATTTCAGATTTAATGCTCCAT
>NW_008683027.1:37507-40597 GCF_000695815.1 Acanthisitta chloris
GAGCATTTAGACATCTGCTGAAACCGAAGCAAGATGTTTCAATCTATCTCAGCTGTCTTTATTCTATATTGTATTAATTTCTGCAGGGTTATGGCTGATGTGTCACTGTGACACACTGGTATAAAAATAGCTGCTTTTGTTGACAAAATTTTACTCAATGCTTTCAGGTTCTGTTGATTCATAATGCTCTTTACTGCAGTACCAAAAGCTTTGCGTGTTTCTAGTCCCATCAGAGCTTTAAAATGGTGAGCCTGGTTCAGTAGAACCAGATGATGAGCTGATTCTAGGATTTTGCTGATATGGGGTGGGAGAGCTGTAAGATTCACCCTTAGTTTACCCCCAGACATTCAGTGGTACATTTAAGAAAATTAAAGACCCGTTTGGGAACTGCCCTTGGCCATTCACTGATCCATTAATTACTGAGAGCCCAAAGAGCTGTATCGAAACCTCTAGCAGAATTGACAAATTACATCTATCCCAGTCAGCACACAGAAAGAAAGAAACTTCAAGGGATTCACATCTCATCTTGTACAACAATGATAGCAATGTGTGATTTGTACTGAGAAGAGCAGCAGTTTGAGCAAACAAGTAATACCAGGGAGCACAGGAACAAATTCTTGGTTTATTTGATTTCTACCTTCTTGAAGAGTGCCATGAGCACTGGTCCAGAGGTGTGCTCCTTTGATCTGACTTTTAATGTACAATTATGTACACTGGAAGAGAGATTGCAATCTAGGCCTCCAGAGTAATGACCCCAACATTGCTATTCTCTGTCCCAATGAATAATCCTTCTCCTAATAATAATTAGATTATGCAAAGTGAAAGGTTTCTCTGAAATGAAAAATCATATCTTCTCTTGGTCAAAAGTGCAAAACAAAAAGGATAAGAGAAAATAAAAGCCCTGTGGATATGCCAATCTGCTTTTCTACAGTTTAATTTTCCTGGCACGTGTGTACAGTCCTTTATGTGCCCACCTGAGCCTGGGAGGGACAGAGTGCAAAATTGTGTGATTAGAGTCTGGTCACCACAAATCCAGGGGTCTGGCATAGAGAGGGACAGAGTGCTAAATTGTGTGATTAGAGTCTGATCACCACAAATCCAGGGGTCTGGCATAGTGCATACCTTTTTTCATTCATATAATAACTATATTTAATGTGCAGTCTTTTCCCCAAATGAGTAAATATCACTTGATATATCTGAGTACATGGCATGTATGCTCTGCTCATTAACTGAATTGTGCATGTTAGAGACCAGCTAATGAATCTGGCTGAGAACTGTGTCTGCTCAGGAAAAAAACCTCATCAATTCTCTGCATAAAAGACCAATGTAGGAGTTTCATTAATGCCTCTTTAACAGCTTTTTAATTAGCAATTATGGCGCTTTCCTATGATTTTTCAAAAGCTAATACACAAATGTAACAAAATGTTTTTTGAGGAAAGAATAACAAAGCTTTGGAAAGAAAATCCCCTTGTGCTACAAATAAGGGCCTGAGAAATAATTGCCAGCTGGCTTTTTTAATGCTTATCTCCTACAGGAGAGATGATGACAGCTATATTTACTCCAAGGAGACCAAATCTGTACAGAACTCTACTGGGACTTTCTCTCTCCAACTCCCTTTTCATGCTTGTCCTTCTTCTTACACCCTTTTTGAGTCCATCAGACAACCACAGACAATTATTCATGTATATCATGTGCTTTGCTCACTGAGGAGGCTTAAAATGCCTGCAAAGCCAATCTGCTGTACATCAAGGGTGAGGGAATATAGCTTTAACAGTGACTCAGTTAGCCCTTCTTTGAATTAGTGCTCCTGAGAGCTGAAAATTAACACAAACACATGTGCAGAGCCTCCTTTGAACATGTGAGCAAGCTTGGCAACTGGTAATTGTAGCCTCTGAAACACAGGGTAGATGGCCTTTACATAATTGGCCCCAAGAGATAAACTGCAAAATGTAGCTTGAGGCTTTTCCTTTGGGAGTAAAGAAAACATCCACCCTGAGAGATTCATCCTTAGCCAAAATAAAAACCAACCAAATCCAAATTAAATATATATGTATATCCAAGTCCAGCCTAAATCTTTCCTAATTTAGTTTTATGAAAGATTAGAAAAATGTTGGAAATAAATAATAGAAAGAAAAATAGCCAGTCTACTGAATATCAGGGATATTTCCCCTCATTTTAGTCAGAGTTTGGAACAATCTGGTCCTTTGTTTTCCCTCTACCCATCAACCACTCATGGTTTCTTAGCAAACAATGTATTAATCATTTTCTAACAAGAACAGCTAATTCATCTATTGCTAAGCTGGAGTTAGATGAGAAAAAGAGTTCTGGGAATGCATTCTTGCTAAGCTGGAGTTACCATGAGAAAAAGAGTTCTGGGAATGCATTTGTCCACAGGTCAGACATGAAGACCTTAAGTACCTAAATATAACTTGCATACTTTAACCAGCTAAATCCAAAATTCCCACCTAGGAAACCAAAATAGCTACTATCTATTGTCATCCTGACATAAGAGGAGACTAAACTGATGTTTGCACTTGGCTCAATGATTTTGTTAGTACCTTCATGTTCATCAGTAGACAACCAGAGCTGTACTGTGAACAGACAGGGAAGTAGGTCCCATCCAAACCCACCTAGGTGGGACATTTTTACTACTAAGGCCATAAGTGTGCAATGAACCACAGCATTTAGTTTGAAAAATCCACACTGTTGAGGAGCAGTGCAATGATAATCCTTACAGTATTCCTAAAAAGTAGTATGGATGAAATTGCCAGTCATGGAGAGGAAGAGAATTTTGCCTCGTGGACATGTCACGTTGTGTTACCTTCCAAAGAGATGACAGAACAGGGTCTGACCTGTTTGTGTTATTACAATTGTTTTAACTAAGACATAAAAGGAAATAAAAGTTCTAGCAGCCAGAGCCACTTCCATTCCAATTGGAGCAAGATAAATAGTAGTAGTGCAAACAATCTCTAAGACATTGGTGCCTTACACTGCTATTTATGTTCTGCTTAAGAGATTCAAATGCACAAAATTTGCATCCCCCAAGATGCCTTTGGTACCATATGTCTTCAGTGTGCCACCTTCCACCCC
>NW_008683027.1:40620-48139 GCF_000695815.1 Acanthisitta chloris
AGGATGTGAGACTCATGGGAACAGAATGGAAAGGAGAAGAAAGGAAAAAAGAAACCCCCCACCCTGTGCAGATGGCCTAATGTAGCCTTTGGGTCAGCAGAAGAGTCCTGAACTCTGGTAACTGTTCTCATCACTGTTTATACATTTTATGTTAGGCAGTCATTGGGTAAAAGTAAAAATAATTCTGAGAGCAGGAATCTGGAATTCAGGCTTCCTGTCACCTCCTTGATGAATATCTTAGCAACTAGGCTGGTTTATTTTTAAAGTGACTCCAACCCCTAACTTAGCTGGAGCAGAATACTTTACATACAATGTGCTCCTGCAATGTTCTCTTGGCCAAACAGCAGTAATCAGTCTTTAGTCATTAATCAAATTACTCATTTCACATCATGAGGTATTAGCTTTGTCTATTCACTTCTCACACTCCCTTCTCTGCCAGAGAAGTAACCAAAATCAAGGCTCATTGTGTGGTCCTGGACATTCCTTAGAACACCAGAAGTGCTGTAAAAAGTGAAGCTATCAAACTGTTTTAATGATGAGGACTCTTGTAACAAGTTACTGGAGTGAAACACTTCTAAGTGGTTTAGTTGAGGGAGAAGGAGAAAAACACCATTAGGAAAAAAATGATTCAAAACTTTGGCAACATTATGAAGAAAAATCTGCCAGTTCATTGTGTGTCCATTTAGATGGTGGCATCAGCTACATGCATTTTTGTGTATGCTTTTCATCCTGTTTAAATATTCTTCTCAATGTGTCCTAGCATTCAAGCTGAAATGAAAAACTTCTGCAGGCAACCTCATTTTCCCTGCCAAATGACAGATCATTGAAAAGATGTTCTGATACAGAGTGGCCTCCTTCACCTACTCCTTCCCTCCAGCCCACTTAAGAAATTATGTTTTCCTTCTCCCCACAATGTCCTTCTTTTAATACCTTTCCTTTTATTTTCTGCAATGTTCCTCCTTTGTTCACCTGTGGTGGTTCTGAATGCTAATGAGTTCACTTTTGATTTAGCATTTTGTGAGGTCAGTTTGAGAGGAGACTAGAGCAGTCATTGTATTTTGAATCCCAGATTAATTAAAGAAGTCTTGAGCAAGGACTCAAGGTCAGTTATTAGGGTAGAAAAAGAAAAGAAAATATTGGTTCAAAAACTTATCATAAGCAAATGACATTAGTGTGAAGGCAGTGCCAAAAATGTTGCAGACAGTTCAGAGACCCTACAACTTAAGGAGAATAATTTTGGTGTTCATTAGTGCTCACAAGATACACACAGATTGTGGTGATGAGGGAGAAGATGCTTCCAGAGACATTGCCTGCAAGATACACACAGATTGTGGTGATGGGGGAGAAGATGCTTCCAGAGACATTGCCTAATGCATACTGGACCAGAATGACAACCAATTCCTTGCACTTAATGAAATATATCATTTTTTCTCTATTTAAAAACAATAAAAGCACAGTAGAGATTTTCAACTGCCAGGCACATCCCTTAGTAATATGGTTTCTCCTGTTTTATTTTGGATTTTAACACTGATCTATCCTGCTTTACAAAGAGGCTACTTCTTGGAATTTTGTCCCAGACTCTTTCAGCTTCAGTACTGAATATGTATCTTCAACATAGGTACTTAACATGGAAAATAAACTAAAATTATTTTGAGGTCTCCTTTCAGGGTATATACAAGTTTTACACAGGTGGAAAATAAATGAAACTTAAGCTACTTCCACCAGAAAAAAATAGTTTCATTCTGACCCAAAAGAGGCTTATTACTCTTGCATCCATGGTCATATCACAATGACCTGGTAACAAGTTACCTTTTATCACAGTCAATTAATGTGAGCTCATCATTCTGTCAAGGATAGGTGTAACCTCAGTATGATAATACCTACAAAATCCCACATTTTAGCATGGAAATAGTATTACCATAGAAATAACTCTGCCATAAAAGTCATGTATATGTAAAAATGGATCTTTCTGCATGCAGAAGGAAATCTGTGTCTAGGCCAAGCTGCAGGGTAAGAAAGGAAAGCACCTGCTTTTGTTCACTTTTTAGTTCTGGAGCTGTAGATGAGTTTCCTGCAGAATATGAGGCAAAGAATAATTGTAGGTCTAGACTGGGTGAAACATCTCCTCTAAAAATATGTTGTGTCCAATTAAAACTTGTAAGGCTCTTCTGCTTTGCCTATTTACTGTGTTCTGATGAGAATGACCACACAATTCAACTATTATGGCTTGGGAGGTGGATGCTCTGTCCACTTTATAACTGGATAATCAGTCTGAAATGCTCATACAGTGAATATAATTTTTCTGTCCTTAAAATCTAGGAATTCTATCTGTCTGACCACATAATGACAGATCTGCTCGATTTCCTCCCCATCAGTTTCTCACAAGATGGAATGCTCCCAAAATTATATTTTTTGTCACAATTTAAAATAGTTGCACTTACTATTTGCAGCCACAGAGTAATATTGGCACTTGCTTTTATTAGGATGGGAAATAATTTTGGAAGAAGTACATCAGAAGCCACTAATGTAGCTGCTATTTAATACTGATTTTTGAGCCCTCAAAGATAAATTTAGGTCCTTAGTCCTAAGCTCCTAAGTGTCTATTTTCTCAGTAAAGACAAAGGAGATAATTCAGTGTCTTTTGAAGCCTCTGAAGGGAGATTCTAGTCACATAAGTCAGGCACCTTATGTATAACAGATCTTTCACTGAAAGTACTTGTGATATATATAGAGAATGATATATAGCATGAATTATATCACCAAAAATAAAATAAAAAAGCGATAAAAAGGAAACTTAAATTTAACATGGGATATGTGATATGTGCAAATTAATCAATATGATGCTCAGGTTGTGCTGCAGTGTGCATGTGTCCAAGATGCTGCTTTAAGAAACCTTGATAGCTAAACAAGACAGAGTTCAAGGTACACAGTTGCCTCTTTTGGGATTATTCACATCTATTTTATGTGTTTAAGTTGGGTGTGAAATGTGGGGGAAATTTTAGGCATGTAATGAAGTAGTATGTGCCTACCTTCTTCTGCAGTCACTGGAGAAAGATTTAGACCCAGATTAACATGAGATCAACTCAATCTCTCCCTGGAATCCCTCAAAGAAAGGAAACTCTTGTTTCTTTAGTGCCTTTATAGACATTGATCTCCTGAGAGGAAGAGTTATGCTGGTTGATATTGGTGTTTATGGTGAACAGTTCTGCTGGGGACTTACCCTATGACAAATTTAGAACTCTAATCTTTTTATGTATCTGGGAACAAAGGAAGAGAACATAAAGAACCTCCCTAAGCCATATCTGATAGCACAGAGACCCTGGAGAATCAGAGGAGCTAGAAGTGCTGCTGCTTTTCTTTCCTTCTAAAGGAAGCCAGGATTGGTAGTCTGTAAAGGGGAGTATAACTCCCCCAAAGCAAAACATTGTGTCCAGCCATGAAGCAATTAATCTAGTAATCAACAAACCCATTCATTAAGCTGAGATCTGACTGAGCACAAGTGCAGTTGTTTCACAATCTGTTTGTGTCCATGCAAGAAAACCAAAGAACCAAAATCAGGACACACAAAACACAATGACACGGTGAAGAGAGAAGCAGGGAATTTCAAATATTCCCAGGTAAAAATAAAACAAAGAGTGGCTCCACCTGGGCAGCAAAGTCTCATGAACAGGAATTTGTGGTTTCTGCATTCAGTAGCCAGAGGCTTCATGGCATCTTCATTTTGAGTCAGAACAATCCCTTCTGATCTGCTCCTGTCAAACTGAAGTGGCTCACACTACTGGGGATTGCTGCAGTCATTCAATTGATTTTATTGATTCTTATTGTCACCACAAATTTGCAGCAGTCTCCACCACATTCTCTCAGATTAGAAGATCCAAGTTCAGTCTTGGTAAACAGATAAACAGGCACTCCAAATCCCATTTAATTAAGAGAAATCAGAACTTAAGTTCAGTCTGACCTGAAATTTGGTAGGGACAGAGAGAAATAAAGACCAATCTTCTCAACAGAGATGAATAAACTGAAAAGCAGTTTTGTCAACTTATATATTTCCTTTAATTAGACTGAAATGTGTTGTTATGAGTATTTTAAAAGCAATAAAAGAGATGCTGAGGAAACATTTTATTTTATTGACAGGGACACTAGTTAAGATAGTCCTTGCAGAAATTTAGGTTCAGTTCCTTTGTCTGCATGAGGAGGCTGAAATTCCCATCCTCTGTGTAACTGTGCAAGGGCTCAGGGCAGGGTGAGCAGCTCAGCTGTACAAATATCAATTAGCAAAGGGGATGGAACCCCAGAGAATATCTTTTTCTTGTTTGTAGTCAAAGGCAAAGTCATGGGGTCATTCTCTTTTGCTCTTTGTCAGTGAATATTTTGTATTTTATACTTAGCAATACTTCAGAGAGACCTGTTTTGCTCTGCTGCACAGCCTGATGAAGGGTGGATAGGGAACCTGTCTGAGAATTTCATAATGATTGTCTATCTACTTTGCTCCAACCAAGGTTTCCCAGTGCAGGAACAGTGCTTTAACTACCAGGCAAGAGGTAGAGCTGTCATATCTTCTCTTTAATGAGCATTTAAAATACTGTGTTCACTGCTTCCAGACAAACAAACTGTCACAGGATGTCATTATAATAACCTAATGAATATATTTACATGCCAATGTATATATTCAGACAGTGCCTATCCTAAGGAAAAATAAAGGCACTAACCCCCAGTTGCAGCCACTTGAGCTACAAGGACATTTGCATTAACTATTAGCTTTTTTTCTCACTGATATGTGTACGGTCTCAAGTCTGCTTGGTGGGTTTAGGGGAAGGTAATTTTGGATTATTCTGAGCAGTGCACGGGAGAAAGAAACCACAGTTCTTCCAGGGAGGTGATGGATTCATCATCCCTGGAGGTTTTCAAGCTGAGACTGGATTTGGCATTTAGTGCCATGGTCTAGTGACCACGGTAGGGTTGGACTTGATGATCTTGGACGTCTTTTCCAACGAATAGGAGGTTCAAAAAGAAATAATTTTTACTTAGAAACTTTGGGTCACCCGTGTGGAATAAGCCACTTGGCAAAAGGATAGTCAGTAAACTTCACAGCATTCAAACATTCTGTGCACACTTTAACTCAGCAAATTTTAAGAGAACAAAGCCCTTAACTGGGCACTGATCACAGCACTTAGCCAGTATTTCAGGGGATACTGCTCAGTGCAGCTTGGAGAGTAGCATGTTGCAAAGGAGAGAAATTGATGAAAAAAGCAGTAGAAACTCAACCCCCCATGGGGATCCAGCATGATCCCAACACTCCCAGGGCCGTGGACACAGCACATGGAGCTCCTCTCACTCTCCTTTTATCCCTCCCAGGCTCAGCTCACACTTACACCTGAGTTTGGGCAGACCCAGCTGTTCCTCATCCTCTCGGCCATTGCAGCAAGGACAAGTGGTTGAGCCTCATCATCTCAGGACTCACCCAGAGCCCTGTGCTCCCCGAGGCTGTTCAGTGCTGACCTGCAGAGTGACCTGCTCAGGCTCACAGGGCTGGGGGAGCAGCCACCACCACCTAACACAGCTCCACCTGTTCCCCCAGTTGTTTTCCCAACTGGTGTTTTGAGCCACACAACTTTTCCTCCAGTCCCTGACAAACAGGAACCTCCTTCCTGCTGCTCTGCCATGGGTGGGTCTCAGACACACTTTTTGGGGTTATAGGCTGTTTTGTTTTGTCTGTGACACACCTACAAAGACATTGTTTTCACCCAGATGGATAGAGGACACTAAGGGAATGCTTTTTTCAACCTGTTCCCTCACCCTCCATTCCAATCAAAACTACGAGTTTTGGACGTGGAGGTAAAAATTATACCTTGGTATTAAATATCGCTTAAGTAGTGCTGGGTAATAGTTTTCAAAAAGAAATTCAAGCTGTGAACATAGATTTCAACATGTGCTGTTATGGCTGAAAAATGCTGTAACACTACTGTCCAGGTGGAAGTTTCACTCCAGATTAGTATTTCTTCAGGCTACACAAATGCATTCAACATTGCATCCAATGCCAAAAAACTTGTTGTGTTTTGATCCCTGACAATATACTATCCACTAAGTTTATAGCATTGTGCTGAGCAGGGAAAGCAATACAGTCCTGCCAGGTGGTATGTTTTTAGCCTTATCGATTAGCTTAATAAAGCCTCTCTTTATGTACAGCTAAGATGGATGGAAAAAATTAAAAGTCTTTGTCTGGATCCCAGAATTTCATTCTTCTGATTGCCATGGGGAGTTGAGAGAGGCAGTTTGCACGAACTATGCATAAATACAATTAAGTGGCTGCTAGAATATGCACCAAATACTTTTTACAACTACAGGATGTTCCCAAGCAAGTCCTTGCTGCTCAGCTGCTCATACCTTGTGTTAGTTGGACACACAACAGGATAACAAGGCACATCTCAGCTCAGTCCCCTGCGTCGTTGTTTTCCAATGCAGACTACATGTCAAGGACCCAGTAGAAAAAGAGCCTTTTCTGGCATGTCTGCATGTCATGCTTCAGGGAGTTCCCAGCAACCCAAAGACCTCAGCTCACAGCTGTTGCTTTTGTCTTTTGCAGTTTTCATTTTTGCTCATTTTCAGGGCATCGCAAGACTTATTCATTTTCTTTCGGCAGCTGAACTACTGTAAATGTTATGAAGAGTTTAATAACAGTGGCTGCTAGGAATGTATAAAGTATTCTCTCAGAAACTACTAGCCAAGCAGCATATATTACAGACTGCCAACATTATCATCTACAGCATAGATCAAGTGCTCTGGATGACAAAAAACTGGGCTCATTGGACCTTCCCATATGTGCTGCACTATGACAGAATGACAGATTGATTTCAGACATTAGAAAGAAAGAATTCCAAAAAAACTCATACGAGGTCGTATCCTGAGTTTTATATTTTGCCCTCGTTTTGTGTGTGTGTGTATGATTTTGATGCAGCAAATTCACATCTGTTATAGTTCAAAAGACAAAGGGGAAGTAAAAATTAGGAGAGAAAACCTGAACAGTGAACACCAAGGTTTTAATTTGGTTTTATGTAATCCATTTTTGGTAGAGATCAAAATGAGAATCTGTAGTTCTTTCTCCCTTTCTAGATGCAGTATGTAAGCAGAATTCTGATGCTGAGGACATATCAATAGGTTGTGGTAAATAGCCTTGAAGTATCAAGGAATTTGGGCTCAAGCTTTTGATTTCTCTATCACTTGCACTTCTTCTTACACTTTCTTTTATTTGATCCCCCAATTTTAGGATATTTTTCAGTGTTGTTTACTGGAGTTCTTCTGGAGAACCAGCTGAGATGCAAGTAAATTGTACTAAAATCAATGGACCTCTCCACTATCTTTGAACTGAAGTCTTTTAGACTTAACTTGAGGAGAGTGAAACATAATGGTTAACTAATAGCCCATAGC
Source organism: Acanthisitta chloris (assembly GCF_000695815.1). Lineage (NCBI taxonomy): Eukaryota > Metazoa > Chordata > Aves > Passeriformes > Acanthisittidae > Acanthisitta > Acanthisitta chloris. Next base: position 48,046 of record NW_008683027.1, read on the forward strand.
TATGTTCTGGTTTATCAGCTCGTTGAGCTTGTCATTAACATAGCTTGTTTCTCATAAGAAATAGTCCTATTAGAGAACCCTTAATCCTCTTTCC
>NW_008683027.1:48164-50358 GCF_000695815.1 Acanthisitta chloris
CCTATTCTATATGCATACCTAGGTTCTTACCAATTAAATTATTTATGAAGCTACTGGACAGAGTTCACTGAACACTGGCCACAAAAATATTCTCTAGGGAATCCAAAAGAGAGTTGTCTAGTACTGATGTTCAGTTTTGTTTGGCTGAACTGAAAGAGAAATGAAAGCTTCAATCAGAACATGCTAGGAATTCCAGGTTTTAAGTGCAGAAGGTCATGCATTCACCTTTTAAAACTCTGTTGCTTTATACAACGCTATATCCACAAAAATCGTTGTCTGAAGTGAAAAAGAGTGCTGGAAATTCCAGCTGAGAGGGCGAAGAAAGAGTCACTGATCATTTGTAAACATATGTATTAAACATAAATCCAAAAAAAAAAAAGGGCTGAGAATTGGTGTCTGCTCAAGGAAGATGATGAGACAGGGAGTAAAGTGTCTGTTTTCTAAATATCTGCTTAGCTAGAGCTCAGAAGAACTACTCGAAGTGCAAATGTACAGCTGGCATGTGGAGAAAAGAAGGAAAATGGGTATTTTTCTACACTAACACACTGAATAAACCCACTCATTCTTCTGACGCAGTGGGAGAGTGGGAGACATTCAGAAGGTGGACGTGGGACTGTGAACTTGCATTAAAATAGCAGTCATCATTAAGTTTTCCTTGTTTTCTAATTAGCACAATTAAAAATAAAAATAGCCAGATGAATCTGTCAATGCTTTGAAGTACCTTATTATTCACAGTGATTTGTTTATGACACTTTTTTTTTTTCTTTCTGGGCTAATTTAGTCTAGGGATGTACTGATGAGGCTTCTTTGTTGCTTCATTTTCAGCATCTCAGCGTTGAATGTGCAATCCCACAGCTGGGTGAGATTCTCAGCAGTTCAGTCACATGAGCAGAGTTGGGTACATTGAAAGTCAAAAGCACTTCTTGGTCTCTTCTTCAGTGTGCATATCTCATTAGCCAAAGAGGACTGTTTAGAAGCAATTAATCAGTGAAATTTGCATTATATACACAGCTTCTGCTAATTCCTAACAATACAGAAATACTGTAAATCAGATGACAGAGATTCCAGGCTGAGAAATGTCTGTAGAATATAGGAGAGCAAGTGAGAACACAGGAAAGGATTTAGGCAGAGGTGAAAAATTCAGTAAAGAAAGGTGTGGGTTTGTTTATTTAAAATTAAAAATTATTTCTGACAAGAATAAATTTGAGAGATGGATAGAAGTAATGATGAGATTTTTGGGAGCTTGCTCAAAGCTAAGGGAAAATTAAAGAATTCCTTTATGACTTTAAGAGCAAATAGGTTGATTTTGTTGGTTTCCCAACAGAACTCCTTTACCTTTTCCTTAGGATTGTCAGGACTTGAATTTTCCATCCTTTTTTTGTTGAAAACTTTTTTGCAGGCAGTCAACATGAGGCAGGGGAGTCAAAAGTTGAGTGCTTATACTTGGCTATGTCAACTTACCCCGAGCACATCCCTTCACCCTTCTGGTCTGGGTCAAAAGTTGAGTGCTTGTACTTGGCTATGTCAACTTACCCTGAGCACATCCCTTCACCCTTCTGGTCTCCTTCCCACCACACTTTTCCTGATGAGGCTGTTAGCTGTCTGGAAGACCAAAAAATTTGCAGCATCCACCCTGTGTTTAGTATATTCACCTTGGGGCACAACTAGAACATGAAAAATAATATTCTTTTCTCCCCAGCAAGCAGCATCTTATCATGGAGCTCTATGCCAAAACCCACTGAAGGCCTTCACTAGGAGGACCCTTCACATTCATTTCTTCTTATTCCTGAATTAAACTAACTGTGCTTGACTTCACTTTAAGGTACTCAAGATAAAAGTAATTTGTATCATGTTTCATGAGTATGTATTACCACTAAATGAAACAGTTCCACTTTTTTTTTTGGGTGTTGTTTTTTTGGGGGTGTTGTTTTTTTGGGGGTGTTGTTTAAAAAACAAATACTTGTCCAGGCACAGTAGGAAATGAAACTGCATCTATCATCACAACAAAAGGAGAGAAAACCTACCTACTACTGCATTCCCCTGAAAGCATAAGTCATGGAGCTGTTGAGAACAAAATATGGAAGTCAGATGGTAACCCCTCAGGCTGTCTGGCAACCTGCTTAGTGCTCAGAAAGAGGGAGCAGCTGCTTCATATAAGACTAATAAGGAAAAAAAAAAAAAAAGCCAATGTTGG
>NW_008683027.1:50382-58722 GCF_000695815.1 Acanthisitta chloris
GAAAACAGGCAAGGCAGGTTGTATTAGAACATCAGGAGATAAGTAAATCTTAGTAGTGGACTCAGAAGTAAGCACTGAGTAGCCTTCGTCGACAGAGAATCAAGAGACATTCAGTTCTCTGGTGGATTTTATTAAGGTTGTTTTCATATTGAACTTTAAATCCTGAAAAAATGTAAATATTTCATGCAGTTTTACACCATCCTACATTATATTTGGGTTCTGATCCTGGGGATTTCAAATGAGTGAAGGGAATTCAGATGTTCACTTTGGTGACCTCACTCATCTCTCTAGGCAAAAGGTGTTGGGGTTGCTGTGAAGGAGGGCAAGGCATGCACAGATCCACCAGGATACTGCAGGAATTTCAGTATCAAAACCAGTTACTGGAGGCAAAAGGTCAGAAGATGCACCAAAAGTTCCCTATTACTCTAGACTTTATGGTTTTCTTTTGAAGTACTGAAAACAAAAGGGTTCAGGATGAGTTTTTTTCCCTTCTAAATAAAAAAAAAAAAAAAAGAGGGGTAGGAGGAGGACTTCCTTCAGCAGAAAATTTCAGTTACTGGATCAGTCAGAAACAATGTCCTGGAAGTACAGATGAGTGGCCCAAGGAGTAAATACAACTTGTGGTCAACAAGTTGTATTATTTTCAAAGCAAACCTCATTTGTGGGAACATTAAAAGCATTTCCAAAACGTGGATTGATTTCCCCAATTTTTTAACTTCATGAAAACACAACTGAGAAAAACCCAAAACAACACAGGCCTGAGATTGGAAATAAACAAAAGAAAACTTGGTGGGTTTTTCTGAATATTTTTTTAAAATTCAAAATTCATGTCATTCTGACACTTGTTTTCAAGCCTTCTCCTCTCAAAAAGAAAATAATGTTTTATTCCTTGTCAAATGTAGTGTTTTGTTTAAGTTGGAGTGGTTTCTTTTTCCCTGAGAAAATAAAATAAACCTTGACTTGCCTCAAAAGGTGCTTTGTTTTTCTCATTTTCAGAAAGCTTAGGAAAAAAAAAATCCTTTATTCAGCCAGCTGTAGCGAGGCAGAGGGGGAGAAGTGGGAGCTGATGAGAGGAAACGTGCTGAAGTCTTTCTCAAGAGATGCTGCAGCCAATGTGTTTCAAGGTCTATTATGCCACAGTTGTTTCCTTTGCCCTTCCTTATAAAACAAAGGAATATGTTCCTTTCACTTCTTTTTGCTCCCTTTTTTGCACAAGAGAGCTGATCCTAAATGTGGGAAGTGACAACAGGCCCTTGTAAATCAAGAACTAGATGTCTTGGGCCACCCCTGACAGAACCTTCAGGTGTCTGTAGGTAGAGCTTGAAGTAGATACTCCTGTACGTAGGGAGTCTGTAATTCAACAGGCTGAAATAAAAGGAAGAAATACCCAACTCATCATGAAAATGGTTGGATGTTTCTCACTCCTTCAAAATCCCAGTGCACTTGGCACAGCAGTGTCTCTGCTCACGTGCTAATAGGACACCCAGAAAAGCTTTATTTGTTTGAGGAAAGTTCTTTTTAAATAGAGATCAGGTCCAAAATATAAGCCTCAATCTAGGTGAAAAGGCTTAACTTATAATTTTCCTTTCCATGACTTGCTTTCTCTTATTGGTGCCAGGTCTCTCAGTAAAATTAAAATCAGCATAAAGAGTGGGATCACACCTGGGATATCTAGAAATAGAAGTTTTAACATTCAAGTAGTCTACTGCAGGCTCCCCCCATGACCTCTGGGGAGCTAAAACCTTCCCTTCAGCTTCCAGCCTGTAAGGCAGATATAAAATTATATTTTCTTCCATCCTTTTTTCTGCTTGCCTATTCAGCTTGGAATGGAATTCAGCAGTCACTATTAAAGAAAGTTTGACATCATCTGTTCCAGACTGTTCCTCAAAAAATGTGACAGCAAATGCCTTGTTCAGGCCCAAAACAGGGCTTAAACTCCTTGTAAATATGTGCCAACCAGGGCTTAAGCTCCTTGTAAATATGTACAAACCTCTTGGCAGTTCACCTACAGCTGAGAGAATATGTAGAAATGGTTAATTTTCTGGAATCAGGTTATAAAAAGATATTCAATGAAACGGTGATAAAATCTCATAGAAATAGGGGAGTGCCTTAAACGTCAGAAAGTATTTAAATGCTAATGAATGTCTGATTCACACATAAACCAACCAGATAATTTAGGAAATAAAAATGACCTCCTTCTTCCATGCCCTATTGATTATGTGCCTGTAACACCTCAGTGAATAGGATACCACCCACTTCTTCGATCAGGCTTTTTGCTCATTATGGCTATTCTGAGATATCTTTCAAGCATCAACATGTGTGTTTCAAATACACAAGAGCTGTGAGGGCTGAAGGCCAAGCTTGTTATCTATTCAGGTAATGAACAGAGTGCTAAACACAGTTGTTGTGTTAGATCCTGGAAGAAATTCAGTATTGTCATCCAAGTGACATGACGTATGTTTCTTTTATAAAAAGTTTTCAACACCTCTCTAAATTAGTAATGAAGAAGTGGGAAAAAAAAAAACAAAAACCCAACCCTGACAAATGATAGCAATAGCACAAAAGTAAAAATATGTCATCCTTGATTTAAAATATCTGTAAAATGGTATTCATATTAAGAGTTGGTTTAGGAACTTTCATATTTATGGGTATCCTGGTGATCATACCTGAGTAGAGGATCTTCTTCCAACTCTATCTCTGGGAGAACAGGGAGACTGAGGAACTCTCCTGTGGGTTTCATGGAAGAAAATTATCCTGGAGTTTCATGGAAGAAAGAATTCATCCAGAAGTTTGTTCCAAAAGCAATATTGCAAACAACTTTACAAATACTAGAACTTCCAGCCTCCAAACCCCAGGTTTTTATGAAAAGTTCTTTCCTTTGTATCTTGCAAAAAGCTTGGATATGCATATTTTTCAATGATAAAGCCATTTTCTAAAAGCCAATCCAGTGTGTACATGTCTTTCAGTCCAAGCTTATTTGGTTCTCAGCTACAGCACATGTGAGCTGGTTTGGAGGGACAAGACACAGCTCAGCAGAGCCCTCCAGCAATATGTTTCACCTTTCTGATTTTATCATTTATCATTATCAGGGGTGATCTCATGGCTCTCCACAACCACCTGAAAGGGGCTTGGAGAGAGGTTGGGGATGTTCTCTCCTGCCATGGCTGCAGGGAGAGGAGAGAGGGAACAGCTCAGACAGGGGTTCAGTCAAATTAGATGTTAGGAAAAATGTTTTCCCTCTCAGGGTGTTGAGGCCCTGGGATATTGCCCAGGGAGGTGGTGCAGTCACCATCCCTGGAGGTGTTTCAGAGGTGTCTGATGTGGCACTGGAGGATCTGGGTTAGGGTTTAGAGTTCCAGCAGTGACAGGTTAATGGTTGGATTTGATGATCTTAGAGGTCTCCTCCAACCTTGATGATTCTATGATTCTATGACTGAAAAACTGGGTGCCCTTGCAATTAGAAACACTAAAGATCATAACTCTTTTCTCAGTTGAATATTAAAAAGAAATTCTTTCATTTAGTCCTCTAAAAAGAAAATCTGACACATTTTCAGGGGTAGTAAAGTTTCCAGCCTATATAAAATATATGCTATAGGAGATCTGAATTTTAAAAGAAAAATCAATAAATATATTCCTCAAAAATCACAGCTTCAGTTAGGCTAAACATAGATAGATATCTCCACTAAACTTAGAAATTCAGCCTCGATATACAAATTTAAATTTCTAATTCTTTAAAATATTTTCTTTTCAACATGTGCAAAATCAAATGTTCCCTTTCCAACCTTAATTTTATGCTTTGAAACAAAACTAAAGTCGAAATGTGTATGTTTTATTGGAATGCAGAACACGAAAACCCATGCAGGTCATCAGTTCTGAATTTCCATCCCACCAAAACCCACTGTGATCATGTAAAAGACAGTTGGATTACAATCTCTAAAATATTAGCATGGCATAGTACATCCTATACAGGAATGATGGCAGCAGGTAGCAGTGAGGAGCAGTTATGTTTCAGCATTAAGTTTATACAGATCTGTCTAGATGTTCTTTTCCATCTGCCTAGATGTTTCCTGCTTGTCACAGGTTCTGCAATTTATCTATTTGAACACCCTCTGAAATTATGCAAGCTGCATTTTGTAGCCAGAACTATGAAAGCAAACTTTTAGAAATGGAGAATGTTTGTCAAATGATTCTTTTCACCCTCCTTAATTTTTTCTGTAGTTCTACGCTATTTTAAAAATGAATTCTTTAAAACTTGACTTTTTTTTTTTACCTCCTTTTGCAAAAGAAACGTGTATTTCTGAAAAAAAAATTAATACAAAGAAAACACCTTTTTATTTCTGAAACCCAAACATCTGAATCTCTGGAATAATTAATCCATGGGAGTGCATATACCACAAAAGAGCATTATCATCAGATCTAAAGCAAGTGAACATATGGTGGTAAGACAAATCAACACAATAGGAGTATAAATAACAACACCAAGTCATTAGGTAAATAGGGAGGAAAGGAAGGTAACATTGCATGAAATAACTGGTGACAGGAGTGCATTTGTGAAGAGAGTTTATGTTTAATGATGTTTCTCTTTTCTGTGGGGCAACTGAGGGTAACATCTGATGCCAGCAGTGTGGACATCATTTGGGTGCATTTTTCTAATTAAGTAAAATGCCCTTCAAAGCAACAGTGAGGAGAGCACAAAAGTTAAATGCTGCTCTTCAGATTCAGACTTAAAGTCATGGAGTTCAGGACTATCCAAGGCATGGAGAAGGTTAATATGTTGTCCATCCTATCCCTCCACATCACCCCTCCCCTCTCTGTGTCCAGGCATATGGCCCAGAGGACTGCAAAGAGGCAGCTTGTTAAACCATTGCTGGACTCACTCAGGACATCTAAGACCATAAAGTCATAGTAGCAAACTGCAGACTGATATTCTAATTGACAGAGCTGCCCTGACACAAGTGCATTGCTTCAGGATTCTGGACACTCTGAACACAGTGAACTCAGGACCTGAGCAATGCATTGCTCAAGTATAGGATGACATGACAGTGAGAGGATCCTGAAGCATTAGAATATATCAAACACTTTGGATAGTAACCCTCTTGAATTTTAATTTGGCACACAGACAACTGTGACTGCCTGCTCTGAGAGGGAGGAGGGGAAAGGATTGATAGCAGGAGAAAGGGTGCTGCTTGGAATTGTTTCTTCAGAGATAGAAATAGCATGAAGCTGATGGCAGCAGCTCCAGGGAGAAATAACATTCCCTGGTGAAATCTAACAGAAATAGCCTATGCAGGACTTTGACCGTGTCACAGAGTGAATGGTGACAGTTCACAGAGGGTATTTCTATGCAGAAAATCACTGAGAAGCAGTAGGAGCAGGAGACATGTTACGAGATCAACATGACAAAGTGAGCAATTAGGCTCAAGTGAAACAGAGGACAGAATTTTTCTGCACCCTGTCATCAGCTCTCAGGGCTAAGGCTGATGCTGATGACCTTACAGAGGCTGATCACAACAGGCCATGCTGGGTCAGGACCTGTTGAGCTGCTTCCTTCAGTGCAGGTGATGGAGTTCATTCCAAATGTAGCATTAAACAAATCAAACATAGTATGCATTAAAATAACGTTATTGAGGTTACAAAGGTTACAGAGTCAAGCATTCAGAAGCTTCCTCTGCAACCTTAATTCAGTCCCCAGTGTGTGGTTTCTCCATCTTCCCATGTCCTTCCCTCATACTTCCACACCACTAATTTGCCTTACAGGAGATTTTGTTCACACTGTGACAACAGTCAGCAAGAGCTTGTAGACAATTTTAACATAGAGTATGGAAGAACTTGTACAGGAACCATCAGTTCACCATTTGTTTTCTCTTCATGGTTTAATATGTGGTCCCAGGATATATTTACTGGGCAATATGTGAACTGGTCAGATTTAATCCCTGTCTTTTTGACTCAGACTAAAGCAGCAGCACTTTAGATGTCTCCATGAGGTATCCACATTAGGAGGAGATGTTCTCTCTGGCAATAGAAAGATAACTCTTGCTATAGGGAGACAGAAGTACTGACTTGCCTTTTAGTTCTGAACTCAGACTCTTCTGTAAAGAAATAAATAAACAGATTAGGGGGGAAATTGCTTAAATTTCAATTAAAATAACCTGAAATCACTGAGAAAGTAAGTCTCTCTACTAGCAATACCTAAGTCAAATTAGCATTGGTATACTCCCTTCCCTGCTAAACTTGATTTTTGCCACAAATATAAACATTGCCATATATTTGCTGCTATCAGGAAATTCCACTATAAGGCAGTAAACAAGCAAGACATTACCCTAGTGATAACTTAATTGCATCCTCTGGGAAGGGCACTGTCATCAGGGCAGGATTTCTGAAGTCACAGCATTAACAAATTTCTATCATTAAACCTTCCTTAACACAACTAATATTTGAAGAGGAAACCTGTTAGCAAAACCTACAGGTACTGGTGAAAGTAGCTATGAAAATTCACTAAATCAGCATTCTTCCAACATTTGATTGAGTTGCTGATTAGTCTTTATGCCTCGTGTTTTATACCACTTACATTTTTCTTACATTCTTGTCTCAAATATCTTATCTATAAAAATATTTCCCAAAGTTGGACTGTGGCTAGCTGGACACTGCTGAACTCTTGCCTCAAGCCTCATTTTGTGTTTGGGAACATGTTTGGTAGCTTTGGTAACCAAAACAGCCTTAAATTTTGTTCAGCTCATGAACCCCAATAAACATTGGCTGAGAGTAACCTACAGAGAGAAATATTTTGTCACAATAATTTTGTAACACAACAAAAACCAAAGCCACAGCAAAAACCAAAAGCCAAGAGACATGTTAATGGTTATAGCCTCATTTTGTGTTTGGGAACATGTTTGGTAGCTTTGGTAACCAAAACAGCCTTAAATTTTGTTCAGCTCATGAACCCCAATAAACATTGGCTGAGAGTAACCTACAGAGAGAAATATTTTGTCACAATAATTTTGTAACACAACAAAAACCAAAGCCACAGCAAAAACCAAAAGCCAAGAGACATGTTAATGGTTATATACCAAAGTGACCCAAAGCCACAGCAAAACCTGAAAGCCAAGAGACATGTTAATGGTTATATACCAAAGTTTATTTGTCAGCAGATTTTACCTGAGTATCTACTTAAACCACTTTTTATTCTGATGTGTACCAGTATGATAACATCTGGCTGGAAGAGTGGTGCTTGGAAATTTAGGCCTTAGGACTTTAGCCTTTATTCAAAGGAGCTTTTGCCTTCCTTCACTGTAGGCTCCAGGAATTAGACACCTATTTTTAGGACTATGAAAGCAGGTAATTACCCTCAAGAAGTTCAACAAGGCCAAATGCAGGGTGCTGCACGTGGATCAGGGAAATTCTCAATAGCAATTCACACTGGGGGATGAAGGGATTGAGAGAAGTCCTGAGGGCTTGGGCACTGGTGGCTGAAAAGCTGGACATGAGCCAACAATGTGCGTTCACAGGGCAAAAAACAACCCCATCCTGGGCTGCATCACAAGAAGAATGGTCAGCAGGTCAAGGGAGGTGATTCTGCCCCTCTGCTCCTTCCTCATGACACCCCACCTGGAGCACTGCACCCAATTCAGGGTATCCAGTACAAGACATGGACCTCTTAGTGTGGGTCTACAGGAGGAGCACTGTACAAGCAGAGAAGAGAAATAAAGTAGAAAAAAAAAAAGAGAAAGCAACGAGAAACAAAACTTTAGCCACACATTTGCCCTCCTGGCACTGCACCTGTGTAAATTACAGGTTATATTTCAGTCCTTCTTGGTCTCCTTTCTTCCTTTGGCCTTGAATTTGGCAAGAAACACACTTATCTTTCCTAAGTTTCTCCTTGAGCAAATGATTCATAAAGCCACATGCTGGGTGATGGGATGTGCAAGGCAGGAGCAGAGATGAGCTGGTGCACAGCACAGCTCTGAGTCCTCTCATCCATCTCATGTTGGGCTTCCCCAGCACCTCCAACCCTGCCAGCAGCTGCTGCAAGGACAATGCACAGATGTCACCCAATTTTGTTTTCAGCTGCCCTGGCCTGAAGATTTTATATCACCAAAAAGTTACAGCCTGAGCAACAGCACAACTCTTACCAGGGTGAAAACATATAGTGATAGGTTTTGCAGCTTGATGGTAAACTAAAATCCTTCTGTATTTTTGGTGGTGGTTAATTTTCTTTTTTGTCTCCTCATTTTTTCTTCTTTTGATTTCAGGATCTTGAGTTTATTCAGTTTGTTCTTCCACCTGCAGAAGGCTTGAGATAGCCTCATTTCTACTTCATACATCACCATGAAAGGTCATTTC
>NW_008683027.1:58747-74536 GCF_000695815.1 Acanthisitta chloris
GAGGTTCACTGAGTGACAGAGAAACAATTAGCTGAGGTCACACTGAAAAATGCCCAAGCTATGAGGTCAAATTAAGATTTTTTTTAATTGCTTGATTTAAATAAAAATATTTTAGTTAGGGTTGTAGTTATGCAAATCTTGTGTAAAATCATTTGAATTCTATTTCAGCTGTTGTAAAAATAGAGCATGGAGTGGAGTATTGAAATAAAATGTTACACATATTCTGAAAGATACTCCTCCATTTTTTTTTCAGCACAATTTCCAAAGCACTTAGCAAATTCAATCCAATTGTGATAACTGCTCCAGTATTGCATTTGCATTTATTATCAGTGTTAACATTTTAGATATAAAATCAAACCACTGTTTAGATGGCTCTAACTTTATTTATGTAGAACATTTTGAAGGATTGAGATTTCATGCTTACCTCAAACAAAACCAGATAGAAAAACTCTTTTTGAAGGGAAATGTCCATGTCCCCATTGCTCTCCTGAGAGGAGACCTTGCTCTGACAGAGGTTGAGTTATTAACAGAATATAACTCATAAAGTGTTCACAGTAAGGATGCAATTCCTCTCTGCCCATATAATCATAGAATCAGAGAATCAGGGAATCAGACACGTTGGAAAAGACGTCCAAGATCATCGAGTCCAACCCTACCGTGGTCACTAGCCCATGGCACTAAGTGCCACATCCAGTCTCAGCTTGAAACCCTCCAGGGATGGGGAATCCACCCCCTCCCTGGGCAGCACATTCCAATGCCTGAGCACTCTCTCTGGAAAAAATCTCTTCCTAAGATCCAACCTAACCCTCCCCTGGCAGAGCTTGAGTCTGTGCCCTCTTGTCCTGCTGCTGGTTGCCTGGGAGAAGAGACCACCCCCCCCCTGACTCCAACCTCCTGTCAGGGAGTTGCAGAGGGTGAGAAGGTCTCCCCTGAGCCTCCTCTTCTCCAGGCTGAACACCCCCAGCTCCCTCAGCCTCTCCTCATGCCACTTGTGCTCCAGTCCCTTCACCAGCCTCGTTGCTCTTCTCTGGACCTGCTCCAGCAAAAACACCTTGTCTGGTCTTGCATAAATTCACATATTAGTTTTAAATAGAGATAGAGATTGTATCAGATATCACTGAATTTAACATTCTGAGTTCAGTCTGAAAAACCATCAGTTTATAGTTGATTTTCAGCAACCTTTGCTTACATAGCCCAGGAGCTGACTTAGCCTTCAAGTGCACCCAACAACTGTCCTCCCCCAAAATAGCAGTAATGGCAGTTTAACTTCTTGAAAATCAAGTTCCTTAAATGCTTCATTAAAAGAAATCAGGATAGAAGGGCTAAACAGCTAATGCTGGAGAATATTTTGTCCTGCTAAGCACCACTTTTAAGAGGTGATGGACAGTATCTCTCTGGTTTTAAACAAGTATCAGAAAATGTTGAGATCAAACAAGGGTTTGGATGTTCTGTGTTGGACCTAAGGGGGGCAGAGAATTTTTGAGTTTAGGCTGACATACTTGAAGAAGAAAGAAGAAGAAGAAGGAGAAGAGGAAGAAGGAGAAGAAGAAGAAGAAGGAGAAGAAGTAGAAGGAGGAAGGGGGCGGAGAATTTTTGAGTTTGGGATGACATACTTGAAGAAGGAAGAAGAAGAAGAAGGAGAAGAGGAAGAAGGAGAAGAAGAAGAAGAAGGAGAAGAAGTAGAAGGAGGAGAAGGAGAAGAAGAAGAAGAAGAAGAAGAAGAAGAAGAAGAAGAAGAAGAAGAAGAAGAAGAAGAAGAAGAAGAAGAAGAAGGAGAAGAAAGGTCTTCGAGAGAATTTTTGGTGGGCAAACAATTTGAATGGTGAATCACTGCTACAATTAGATGATAAGGATAATAAAGAAAAAGAAATTCAACCCATTTATTCTTGTATCAATCCAAGAAGTAATATGCATTCTGCCTGCCTGTTTCAGTCCTCTGTTTGGAAATTGTAAAGCTGCTATGTGATGGTGACAGAATCCTACAACAGCGTTGCTTTTTCCAGCATTGAGCAAGAACTATTTCAACTGCTTTGGTGCAAAGATTGGCTTAAAAAATAAAAAGAGAAGAAAAAAAGAAAATAAAAATAAAATTAATGATATCAAGAAGCCTACCAATATACAGCAAAAGGGGCAAGGTATATGAGAAAGTAGAGGGAAATCCTAGGAGGGTGAACTAGCACAAGACAAAAGAGCATGAACACCAAAACTGGAGGGTAGGCAGGGAACAGTCAATGCAAACTCTGTGAAGAGAGAAATGATACTTAATTTCTACTGTCTGGACAGGCTTAGGAAAGTAATCTGTTAGTGAAGAATTGTGTTATTGATGCTAACAGAAATATGTACTCACCGTGGAAATAGAAATGTAGTGAGAAACTGGTCTGGGAGAAGGGACACTGCTGTTTCTGTCTCATGAGCTGGAAACACAAGTTCTATTTTTGCCCTTATGGACTCTCACTGCTCTGATGATCTTCATTTTGCTCTTCACATCTATCCATGGCTAATTTGCACCCATTTATCCTTGCCCCAGCATTATTCATTAACTAAAATGTGTCTTCTCTCTCTTCTGCCTGCTCTTCCAATTTCAGAGTGTGGACATACTCCTGATCTGCCCCCAGCTTGTAAAAGCAAAGTACATTTAGTCCCAGGAACTCTTATCAGCCTTTGTTCCAGTTTGAATTTATCGAATTTTTTAAGCACTTCCAGAAATTGCAATTTCCCCCCATCCCTGGGCAGCCTGTTGCAATGACTGACCATCCTTTCAGTGCAGAAACATTTCCTAATATTTAATCTAAACCTCCCCTGAAGGAAACAATGCAGAAGAACAGAAAGCAATTTTAAAAAATCTAAAAGCAATACAGGGGAACAGAACTTGATTGCAAGTTAATATTTGATTATCTTGCATCTACATAATATTAATGAATCATAGTCATCCTGTAAACAGCCAATATGTGCAGCAAGTATTTTTTTTCCTCTTAGTCCCTGAAGTCATGATTTTCTTCTTGCTCTGTTGCTGCCATCATCATTCATCTTTTTCATCCTGTGTGATGTTTGACCCTCCCCTATATTGGTAATTCCTTTGTGTCATCATTAAATTTTAACAGAACAACCACATATCATGAGCCAAGATTACTAATGAAAATACTAGATGAAAAAAGTCTCTAATCTAATGTTCAAGTTAATTGTCTAACCAACATTTTACCTCAACATTTCACTTTTTTCTCTTTTAAGTCTATTCATTACCCATTTTAAAATTCTTGTGCTAATCCCTCACTTCTCTATTTAGCTAATAAATTTCCTTGTGGAATTGTATCAGATGCTTTGTGAAAGTCCAAGTAGATTAGATGTATTTCATTTCCCTTGTCCAGAAAATCAAAGGAAAACAGCAGCTTAATCCAGCACGATCAAGTAAGTCTTTGTAAACCCATGTTGCATTTTATCACATTTTTTCTAAGTCTTTAACTACCTTGGAAATCTCTTCTGAAGTATTGTATAGAAATGAGGTCAGAAACATGAAAGAAAATATTTTTTTTTGTTTGTTTTAAGGGCTGTGTCATAGCTATGACATAGCCATAGCTATATCATCTCTTTTCTTAACCTTATTGCATGATGCCTCTACTTCTCTCCTTTATGAAAGTAGTGAAACTTCTGGTGATTCTTTCAATCACAGTTATATTTTTTTTGGCAATCACTTTATTCTAAATCTCAGGAACAGAATCATCAAGAAATTAATTCTATCATCTCCAGTCAGCAGGGAGCTCCAATCCACAGGATGACTTGGTCTGCATTGTTTAGCCTGGAGAAGAGGAAGCTCAGTCAGGTGGGGGTTGGTCTCTTCTCCCAGGCAACCAGCAGCAGGACAAGAGGGCACAGACTCAAGCTCTGCCAGGGGAGGGTTAGGTTGGATCTTAGGAAGAGATTTTTTATGGAGAGAGTGCTCAGGCATTGGAATGTGCTGCCCAGGGAGGTAGTGGATTCACCATCCCTGGAGGTTTTCAAGCTGAGACTGGATGTGGCACTTAGTGCCATGGGCTAGTGACCACGGTAGGGTTGGACTTGATGATCTTGGAGGTCTTTTCCAACCTGGTTGATTCTCTGATTCTCTGATTCCATGAAATCTTCATACCTACAGTTTTCAGACAAGAAGCTAAATGTAAGAAACAATGAACTAAGATTTGTGTTTTAAATATACTAAATATTTTGATATCACCAGTTTATTGCTGCTGGTTGCTTCCACAGATGTTTGGCTACCATGTGACAGTTTTCACTCTGCAAAGCTATGTTGTGCCTCACCCACCCTCTACTCCCTTGCTCCTCAATCATGATGCCATCTCCTAGCTGGTTTTGATGTGTGAGCTGAAATGATCTATAACAAAGGGATATTAACCTTTAGAGCTGCTGTATTGGAAGTAGCCTTCGATTGAATAAACTTACAATCACAGTACTTGGACACACAAACTCTCTATTACTCCTTTAACAACAGAGTTATTAAAACAAAAAATGCTCAAAATTTTGTTTCCTGTTAAGGAGCTTTCACCAAATGAAACCATATTAGAAAACCAGATGAAACATGAAGTGGATTGATGATATTATAGCAACAAAGGGCATTACAATAATGAGCCTGAATTTTTCACTGTTCCCATTATAGCCTTGGTATTTAGGGGTCACAGTTGAGTCACTGTAGATTGTGGTGGAATGAAACTATAATTCAAAAGTTTCTGCCTTACCAAGAGTTTCACAAAGCAATTTTTAAGTACTATGGGAATAAATTTGTTGGGTTTTTGTTTTTTTACTGATTGTACATATTCTTCCATTTCTTTTGGTTCCCTTGAAAAAAAAATAAACCAAACTTTAAAAAAAAAATAAAGAATGTTCTTTGTGAAGATTTATATATTTCTGGGTATTTTGTGAGCATTTTCTTTGAAACATTGGAGATTTTTTTCCAAGTTGAGGAAAAAAAAAATAGCTCCCAAACAGATGCACTGGTGATTTCAAAATAATCCCTCACGCTGCACCATCAGAAAACTGCACTGTTGATTGCCACTGCTTAATATTGTCTCCCATACATTTAGAAAGCCATGATTTCTGGAGTGAAATATCCAGGACAGTTCACTGAAATGAGGCTTGGCATCCAGATTGCTCGCCTGGCTGTAATCACCCTTCAAGTTATTGAGCTTGTAAATCACATATCAAAACACGGGAACACATCAATTAATGTTCTGCTGGAAACAAATCAAGGACAAGCCTACAGTGTGACATTCTGCCAGTTTTATTTTCAACAGACGTGGGGGAAAAGCTGAAATGTTTGGTCACAGCCTTTATTTACCCAATCTGCCTTATATACTATTGCATAATGCTATCACAATATTAATATGCAAATTGCCACTGAAATAAAAGCCATGTCTTCCCCCTTGATTTTCAGCAGAGCTTATGCTACAAAGGAAAATACTTAGCACTTAGATTCTTTTGTCATCTTCAAAACTCCTTTCGTACATTTTAATTAATCCTTTTCCTTTCAGTTTTCTGACCCTGCATTAGGTTTTCTGCCTCCTTTACCCCTCTACTCTCAAGGTTATGTCCTCCTCTAGATGTCTTCCACAGACTTTTCATGTTTTCTAAAACAATCTTCCTCTCATCTCTTCTCATGCCTTGAAAACAGACCTCGGGAGAATGGCCAGAAGAAAAGCCCAGACAAGGGCAAAAGAAGTTTCTAAGGTCAAAAAGAAACAAAGGAACTCTATTTCCAGGGAATAATGAACACCGATCCCATCTGACAGAGCTGATGGGTTTTCTTAGCAAGTGTCTCAGTCTGGTGGCAGAAAATCTCTGGGGAGGTGCTGAGGTGACTCCTTTGTAGGACAGGATGAGGTTCAGCTGGGCTCAAGAATTGTGCATGTGGTCACCCAGTCCAGGGAGGCAGATGAGAAAATAGCAGTAGCCTCTTGTGAAGAAGAAGTTCTCCTCAAAGAGAATTTCTGCTGCAAAGTGTGGCGTGGGAGGCAGAACATGCTTAGGTCCTAGAGGAATTTCCCAGCTCACTGGGAAAACATTGATTTATGTTATAAAAGGAAAACTCTCGGCCCAGATTTATCCTCTTAAACATTGAGGCCTTTTTTTTTTTTTTTTACAGATTCTATTTCTATATGTTGAATTATTTTATTATACACTGGATTATTTTTACTTACCATGTGCCTTCTGTAGAGGTTTGGATGATGATTTCCAACACTGGACTGTTAATGCACACAAGTAGTTGAGGTGCTGTGTACCCTCATGAAGATCAGTCCCAAAATGTGCACCACGTCTGACCTACTTAAACTCTGGAATCAGGATTTCATCAGTGCATGGGACAATTGCTTCTTTGCTTCCAAGGGTTATATTTCATTCCCACAACACAGACAGGTGCATGAGGGACTTGGAAATAGGCTTCCATGGCAAGAGGAAAATTCCTGTGGTGCTCCTGGGGTCAGTTATCTGCATTTCAAAGTAGGGGAAAGACTTTCTGCACTCAAGGGAGGGAGAACTGGACATTTAAAATCACATTTTCTATCATAGCTATTGATGGAAACATAGGTCATATTGTTATAGTTTTCATACCATATTTTAAGAGTTAGAATATGATCTATAATTACTATGCTTTAAATGGAAATATTTCTGTTATTTCAGTGTATCATCTTGGTATGTCAAAATAAATATAATCTTTTTTTTGACCCCTGGTAGTTTCAAGTGGCAATAATATGTAATTTGTCAGTAAATTCTCTTATTTTCAGTTTCTGATATCATGGAATCATAGAATTTAAGGGCTGGAATGGACCTTATAGATTATCTAGTCCCAAGCCCTGCCCTGGGCAGGGACACCTCCCACCAGAGCAGGTTGCTCAAGGCTCATCCAACCTGGCTGTGAACACTGCCAGGGTTGGGGCAGCCACAGCCTCCCTGGGCACCCTGGGACAGGGTCTCACCACCAGAACAGGGAAAAACTTTGTTCTAATATCTAACCTAGACTTCCCCTCCTTCAGTTTGAACCCATTACCCCTTGTGCTACCCCATTGCAGTTCCTAACAAAGTGTCCCTCTCCAGCTCCTTGTAGGCCCTTGTAGATATGTGTGAAAAGTAAATATTGAGCTATCTCTATCTCCAGTTACCAGGACATTCTCCTTCGAAGCTTTCAGAATCTTTCTTAACCAACAGTGTGTGTTATATGAAGACAAAATTGAGAGATGACTCAAAGATGAAGAGGTACTCAGTGTGTTAGCTGATAAAGTTTGCTCTGTTCTTGTAAATGTACTGGGCACTGGATGAAAAAATCTGTATTTCAGATACAGGATACACAGTCACATGGTGAATTTATAATTCACATAAGATATTACATTTATTATTAAATCTTTATAGAGATCTATGCTTTTTAACCTTATTTGTTCCTAACCAGCATTGCTGGTACTGTTTGTATCTAGTAAATCTGTGATCCTGGAAACAGATACAGTTCCATGTTTACTTGCATTGCAACCACTCTAACTTCACTTGGACTTTTTAGATTGTGTCAAAAACCACAAACTAGGGTTAAATTTAAGAGGATCAGGTGACTGAAGTTACCTTTGTTGTGATTGTTAACTGAAGTAACTGATTATTTAAGTAGCTTAGTATCTTCTGAATACATTCATGTTCCTCTGTCTCTCTACTTTTTGTTTATCTTGCACTGTTTAGGGTTTGAGGATTTTTATACATATGTATGTGGTCAGACTGCCTTTGTCCTCCTTTTAGGACAGAAAACCCCAAAACAATTACTCAACTTCCCTTCACACCTTCTTTAAAAAAATCTATAGTTACTGTGGAGACAGCGATTAAACAGGGAATGGCAGTAATTAATAACACCTGCAAGTGCAATATGAAGTCTTCAACACAATTAATTCCAGTATTTGGAGTGGATTTTGTAGAGCTGCCCATGAAATAGCAATTTTTACAAAGGGGTTTAACATCACTGTAGTGATATATTACAGCTTGTGAAGTAGTTTGAACTATAGAGGTGGGATTAAGCCCAGTGTATAAATGATATAATTATTTCATAGTTTAATGTCATAGGATTCTGGAAATAATTAAATCCATATAGATATTATGGGCAAATGAAAAAAAAAATCACTTTACACTTTTAGACAACATAAAAACACTCACTGCTGAAATGAGAGCAGAAGCTTCAAATGTAACTTCTAAATCCATACCTTCATTTGAATTATAGAGGCAAGGGCAGATCAGATGTAGAAGTTTACCTACAGCTGCTTTTATCTTTGGACTTTTCACTTTAAAAGTCATATTGGAATTTTTTGAGAACAGTCAATGAAAGATTTTTAATACATCATGGAAGAGATGAGAGAACCCCTCTGCCTTCAGGCTTTATTGGGGAAGAAATATTCTAAATATTTATTTGTTTTATCATTTCTTAAGGCTACTTGTGTTGTGATCTGATTTGTGAGAGGTGCCTCTGCCCAAATTAAGGTGCCAGTGAGACCATATGCCAAAAGACAATAATACATTGATAATACAATAATGAGGGGTTTATTCGACTAGAATTATGAGAAAGGAATAGGAGAGGGGAAAAAAGTGTGGGAGAACAAGAGGGAGAGGGAGAGAGTGTATGAGAGAAAGGGAGAGAGGGAGAGTCACCACCCATGGATCCAGTGGTGTCCTGTTGGACCTTCTTCACCCTGGGCTTCTCTTGAGGGTGCCCAGCTGTTCTCCTGGTGGTGGGATCCCTAATCATGCAGTTGGTGGTTGGGTTCCCCAGTTGCTCATCTATGGGTACCACCTTTATACAGTCCAAATTCCTGGTCTCTTTGGAGGTGCAATCCTAATTTCCATGAGAAGGGAGGCAGCCCAGGGGTCCAGTGGTCACAGACACTGCCTGTCCCAGGTGACTTTTGATATGTATATAAAGTTTTCCACAGCAGGGATTGTTGTTTAGATATGTTAATCAGGATGTGCTCACCAGCTCTCACCTCCTTCAGGCCTGGAATTAGCACAAACTCCTCTCTTTTGTGCTTATTTCAAATTGGTGCCTTGGTGTCTAGCACATTTTAGGGCCAATCCCTTCTGTGGCATTAGCAGTGTTTGAGACAGGCAAGGTATTCTTTAATTCCTTACAGTTTGGCATAAAGTCTACCATCCACCGCAGCAGCTTCTCTCACTAGAAACTGGGGGTATATAAGAGAGCCAAATTTTTTTTAAATCAGTTTTGCAGTAGGTGTAAAATATTTAGCAGACTCTGCATTATCAGACTGAGGTATGCTGTGTTATACAGGAGAGAGTTCTGCCTTCACCCTGAATGCAAGTAATGGGTCTTGTGCTCCTAAGCCAGAAGCTATGTAGCCTTTGTTACCTGAGCCAATAATCTCTGCTTAGGGACAAAGCATATTAGATGGGGCCCGACCCCAGATAACAGGGCCACCTGGCTCTGGTCCAGCACAGGTCAAAGCTGTGACAGCCTATGGTGTGATCCTCTGGCAGACTAAGACTTGCTTGTCTTCTTTTTATGGTTATGAGTCCTAATTTGCCATCTTTTCAAACTAAGCAGACAAGTGCACATCAGTATGTATAGACCAAACCTCTGACAGTCTTCTTCTCCCTTTGCTTCTTTGTTACCCTTCCTACTCACCTGCATCTCCTCTTTCTCAGCATCCAGTTTTCCTTCCCTTTGCTATGTCATCTTCCTAAGCAATTTTTAACTCCTTGTATTCCTGTTTTCCTGGTTCACTTTACTTTACCCTACCTCAATATTTCCTTCTTAAATTTTGATCAATAGGTAGTTCAATAGGTAAATAGGTAAAGCAAAAGCCTCTCACACAAGCAAAGCAAAACAAGGAATTTATTCAACACTTCCCATGGGCAGGAAGGTGTTCAGTCATTCCCAGGACAACAGGGCTCCTTCACATGTAACTGTTACATGGGAAATGACATAAGTTGGTGTGCCCTCCCCACTCCTTCTTCCTTCTTCCCTCAGTTTTAGACACTGAGCATGGCATCACATGGTCTGGAATATCTCTTGGATCAGCTGAGGTCCTGGCTGTGTCCCCTCCCAACCTCTTGTATACCCCCATATCACTCACTGGCAGGGTGGGGTGAGAGGCAGAAAAGGCCTCGATGCTGTGTAAGCTCAGAAAGAACTCAAACTTCCTGTGTTATCAACACTGTTTACAACATAAATCCAAAACATAGCCCCCTCCCAGCTACTCTGAAGAAAATAACTCTACACCAAGCACAATGGGTGAAGCTGTAGATTCCTGACACTTTAAGATATTTTTCTAGGTATTCACTGAGAGAATATTTATTACGCTGTGCTCCAAGTTTCAGTATAAAACTGTCCTAAAATTATTGTTGATTTAACTGCAATGTCAAAAAACCCAAACAAACAAAAAAACTTTCAGTGTGAAAAAGCATACAAAGCATACAGCCCTGTTGCTCATGACTAGAATTGGGATCAACATTTTCCTCAAATCTGGCAGCAACAAGAAAAAACATAAATAGTCATATCAGATAGTGAAAGTTTTGCTGCTGGATTCATCATGCTTACTCAAATATGAATAAAAGCAAGGTGAGAACAAAGCAGTGTTGACTGTCTTGCTGCTGGATGTAGGTCACAAAGTTTTCACAATACAAATTACATCAAATTCAAATATGCAAAACAATTCATCTCACTTGCAACGGGCTGGATCCTGCATTTCCATCTGGTGAAGACTTCAATAGGAGGTTTTTTTCCTCCTGAAATTAGAAATTAAGATCAGGCTGCCTGCACTCACTAGTCAGTCCTGCACAAGCAAACAGAAGGAGAAGATTCAGTAAGACTACCCCCTCCTGCCCTGTGTAAAACACAGACATAAAGAAGGTACTACATGCCAGGAATAACATGGTCTTTTGGTATGTGGCATTGATTATCATAGAATCACAGAACCATAGAATAATTTAGGCTGGAAAAGACTTTTAAGATCATCCGGCTCAACCATGAACCCAGCACTGCCAAGTCCACCACTAAACATGTCCCTTAGTGCCACATCTTTGAGATACCTCCAGGTATAGTGACAAAACCACTTCAGTGGGCAGTCTGTTACAATTCCTCACAACCAATCCAACCTAAACATCTCCTTGTGCAACCTGAGGCTACTTCCTCTTGTCCTATTGCTTGTTACTCAAGAGAAGAGGCCAAACCCCATTTGTCTACCATCTTCTTTCAGGTAGTTATAGACAGCACTAAAGTCTCCCTGAGCCTTCTTTTCTCTAGGCTAAACCACCCCCAGCTCCCTCAGCCACTTCTCATCAGATTTGTGCTTTAGACCTTTCTCCAGCTTCATTGCTCTTCTTTGGATGGGCATACAGAAATTTTTACAGCATTTCAACAAGAATATTTTGTCTGAACCAACTAACATCTGGGGTTCTGTCTAGCAAAGTCACCCCAACCACAAGGGTGACATGTACCCAGCACACTGCTGGTTAGGGTTAGCAAGAACAACAGAAAATACAGATTTATTGCCTAAGACACTAAAGACACTTGGTCACTGTGTGCTATCTATTCACACAGTGCTGCAGGCACTGTATGTGCTAAGTCTGAAACTGTCACTGGTTTCAAAAAGTTTTCTAGCAATGCTGGTTACTGAAGAATGAGCTTATGTACAGGTATAAAACCAGATTACTAAAACTTTGATTCTGGTTCTAACCTAATATATTTGGGGCTTTTTTTAAAGTGGTTAGGAGACAGAATCATAGAATCAACCAGGTTGGAAAAGACCTCCAAGATCATCAAGTCCAACCCTACCGTGGTTACTAGACCATGGCACTAAGTATCACATCTAGTCTCAAAAGGCCTTGCTCCTTTGTTTCTTCTGCTGGA
Organism: Acanthisitta chloris; assembly: GCF_000695815.1. Classification (NCBI taxonomy): domain Eukaryota; kingdom Metazoa; phylum Chordata; class Aves; order Passeriformes; family Acanthisittidae; genus Acanthisitta; species Acanthisitta chloris. Next base: position 70,614 of record NW_008683027.1, read on the forward strand.
TTTGCAACAGTGCAAATAATTTATGAAAAAGTTAATAATAGATCCAGAAATTGAAATTAAAGAGTAAGGCTCGATCATGAATTAATGCATGTTACTGATAAAATGAAGTGAGAAGAAGCTTTTGATGCAAATTAACTTTTGTAGGTTTGTAAATGAATTTTTATTTCTGACATAGGGACCACCATGGAGAATGGAAAGATTCCCAGGAATTTCAGAAGAATCATAGAAGAGAATAACAGAATCAATTAGGTTGGAAAGGGCCTTTAGGATCAAATGCAGCCATATACCTAATGCTTGCAAGTCTACCAAAGCAAACTTTCTATAAGATGCCTCATTATATCAATACCTGTCTTTCCTGTGCTCCTTCACAGAAAGGTCTTGGTCAGATAGGACAGGCAATAAATTCAGAATGAGGTGAAGTAAGCATGAAGAAAGATTTACTTTTGTGGTTTGTCATTGCAGACTACATTTAAGTGCTTGAAAAAGAAGACTTGTCAGCTATAATAGATCTTTAGGAATCTCAATGCAGATAAGCTATAAGAATATGTGCAGTGCAATATTACTGTGAAGTACAAGCCATGCTCCAGAGCAATATTACTGTGAAGTACAAGCCATGTATTTAAAATACTGTGACTATGGAAGGAAAATAAAATCCTCAAATGTAAAAGAATTGATTGATTAGGAGATTTTAATGTTTTGTTTTAAAAATTTCAGGATGAAGAAATATCAAGAAACTTAATTCTGCTAGTTTAATGTTTTAAGTCAATCACACTTTCTCGTTGAAGCTAGTGGGAACTCATTTGAGCCCAATTACTCATATCCATACATGGTTGTTGGATGGCATCACCATTCCTAAACATTCTTCATCTTTATGAAATACTTGGCATAGAAGTGAATTTTAAGCCATAAATGATTAAGTGAAAAAAAAGGGTGAGTAATTAGCAAATAGCACATTGTGTATGGAGTAAGTCCTGCTTTCTTTTCTTCCCCATGCTCCAGGATGCCATTGGCTTCCTAAGTTTCACATTAAAAAAAAAAAAAGGGCAAAAATGCAAAACCTGACTTGCAGCCTCACTTAATTTTGCAGAAAAACTGTTGTTTGGGTCCACCTTTCCTCAAAACTGGGCTCTGGTCCAAGTTTGCTTGTAAACCCTGTAAAGCTTCCAGGCTGATCTTGAGTTGTCTATCACAGATCTCATGAATGCCACATAGGTAGCCCTTGTTGAGCTCCATTTTTCAGCCCTGGGTGCTCCTCCACACCTCAACCAGCTGGTTTGGAGCTAAGCTGTGTATTTCTCCTCCATGCTGGTGCCACATATACACAACTTTTCTCTTTCATCCCTGAGTTTTAGTGAGCACCACAGACTTCAGTTGCACCTAAGTAGTGTTCACTGTAGGATTACCTTGCAGAGGGTCTTGTTATACAGTTGTAAAAAGCACAGTAGATTGGAAGCTTTGAATTTTGCTCTATTAAAACATAGCAGTATTTTCTCCAGCATCCTTTTCACTTCTCAGCTGTTGATACAGTGTATTAGTACTGATGAAAAAGTCACAATCCAGACCTTGTGGTGCATTGAGAGCCATGTGCTTACTGTTGTTGGAATTCTTAGTAGCTATAATTGTTGCCCTAAGAAGCTCTATAAATTATGGGTGCAGCATCAGAAATGTAGGCTTACAGAAAATTATACTAATGATGGAAGAAAGATTCCTGTGTAACCCTATTCTTCTCTATTTATTTTTTTACATTATCATTCTCAGATCTTCTGGTCTCCTGTACATTATATTGAAATGGTACATCTGAGTGAGGCTGGTCTTGCTTATTGGCACATACTGAAACCATTTCCCATGTGTGTTTACATAGTTATTTACACCCTCTCTTGCCCAGACCAACGTGTGTGTACTTTTCTGCTTGGCCAATCCAGTGGGTTCTCTGGTGGGATAGGATCTGGATGTCTGAGACTCTGCTATGATGGAAACCTAGGGTTGAGTTGGTAAGGGAGCCTGGTCTGACTGAGTGTGGTGGGAGTAGCTGTGAAGGGGCTTCAGTCCTAGCTCAGGTTGTGACTGCCAGAGTGGCTCCAGGATGGCTGGACAGGGAAGTTTCCTCAAAAATTATACCATCCACTCAGAGACTCAAGGTGTTTTGGGGCACAGCTAACAGAGGAACATCTAGTTCCTGACAGCAGAGTTTAGACATGAACTTGTGCCGAACTTCAGAATTCTATCAAGGAGCAGAATCAGTGTTTTTAGGGAATATTCATGTCCATGAGTGAATTTATGCCCATTTTGATACTGGATAACACTATCCTTAGGGTGGGAACCCAAGTATGAGGAGGTGCCTTAAATTACACTCTAAGAAATAAGTTTGTCATGGCCTTATGCAACATGAACCAGTCCACATTTCCACCCTCTTTCCTCTGTGCATTTCTTCAAAACTTTAATCCACTCCTTAACATCTTCTTTTTATGCTGGATGACATGATGGTACACCCTGTGTGAAACAGGACTTCTGTGTTACAGACTCTGCAGTTACCTGTCACTCCCTTGTGGGAAGGCAGTGATGCTCAGGTGAGCAGTCACAGCAGTGTCACTTCATGTGACAAAACTCTCAAGCCTATGGAGACCTACAAAAGATACTCTTCAGACTGTTTGAGTCTACATGCTGCAGAGTCAGTTTAGAACCTGCTATTTTGGATTTGCATCCAAACCCTGAATCCTACGTACTTGCAGGTAGGTGGATAGGTGAAGACAACTGGGAGTTCTTCCCACCATCTCCCAAGTGCCAGCTCCAATCCCAAACAATGTGGATAAGTGACTGCATGCTTTACAGATTGCAACTGAAATATCATGCTGGCTTTGAGCCCAGGCAATGTGAACACTCAATTCTTCATTTGTGGCTCTCAGCTTTGATCCTTTTGCTATCTTTGAAATAAGAGAGGAGCATTTTTCTGGTTTATAGAAATTATTGCGAGTTAATACATTCAAGATGAGACCCTTAAATGCAGAGGATGTGAAAACAACAGGAATACTGGGCGAGACCCTTCAGAGGATGTGAAAACAACAGGAATACTGGGTCTGCTCTTTCGTTTTCACCTGTTGAGCTGATTAAATATATTGAAATGTAAATAGACAGAAGTAAATGTAAACAAAGATATGTAAGGACATAAAAAGAAAGCAAAACAAGCAAACAAAAATAACCACCCACGGATTGAAAAGAAAATCAAATTTGTCACTGAACTTTCAGCTGCTTCAGCCGATATAATGAAACATAGAATCAGTTCTTTCGTTTTCACCTGTTGAGCTGATTAAATATATTGAAATGTAAATAGACAGAAGTAAATGTAAACAAAGATATGTAAGGACATAAAAAGAAAGCAAAACAAGCAAACAAAAATAACCACCCACGGATTGAAAAGAAAATCAAATTTGTCACTGAACTTTCAGCTGCTTCAGCCGATATAATGAAACATAGAATCAGTCTGGTTGGAAGAGACCTCAAAGATCACCGAGTCCAACCTTTCTGTCGTTACTAGCCCATGGCACTAAGTGCCACATCCAGTCTCGTTTTGAAAACCTCCAGGGATGCTGAAATAGTTCCCTGGATTACTTTTCCCATTTGCACCCAGAACGTATAGTTGCCACAGAGACCGGTGCACACGCACATGGGTAAAATAAAGGACGGGAAAGGGAATATATCCTCTGAAATTCCAAGAGGATGTGAAAGGAATATCTAGGTTAGAGATGCGGCGCGGGGGAGACGATGCCCGAGGACTCTCTTTTCCCAGCGGCTCTCGGGGACAGGACCCCGCGGAGTGCGGGGATGGCAAGGAGAGCTGCATTTCCAGCTCCACGGCGAAAACATCTCTTTTAACCGCAGCCCAGGCTAGCGGCACAGGGGCTGAGCGCCGAGCCAGGAGGAGGAGG
>NW_008683028.1:0-4459 GCF_000695815.1 Acanthisitta chloris
GAAGAGGAGGCTCAGGGGAGACGTTATTGGTCTCTACAACTCCCTGAAATGAGGTTGTAGTCAGGTGGGAGTTGGTCTCTTCTCCCAGGCAACCAGCCGTTGGACAAGAGGGCGCTCTGCCAGGGGAGGTTTAGGTTCATATTAGGAAGAGATTTTTTACAGAGTGAGTAACCAGGCATTGGAATGGGTGGCCCCGGGAGGTGGTGGATTCACCATCCCTGGAGGTTTTCAAGCTGAGACTGGATGTGGCACTTAGTGCCATGGTCTAGTAACCACGGTAGGGATGGACTCGATGATCTTGGAGGTCTTTTCCAAACTGGCTGATTCTATGATTCTATGATTGTAACAGTGTTTGCAAAAACCTCATCTGCTGATGACCTTCATGAAGCAGAGTTGGCTGAGAATGAGGTATGAATGTTCTGCTAGGATTACTCCCTCTCAACCTGCTTTGTGTGAGGCTAGATGAACATCAGTGCTAGTGCAATAGACAGGAGAGGAATACATGCCTGGGGAGAAGGAAGCGTGGTAGACATCATCTGCACTTCAAGGGAGCTCAAACAGTTGTGGCACTGTGGCCTCAGAAGTAGGTTTTCTACCAGTGGCTTATTGCTACAGCTATGAGCATCAGACGAACTTTGTGAAAGACAAAGAACAGCCAATTTCTTAAGAAAGTCTTCCAAGTTTGAAATTCCATCAGACGAACTCTGTGAAAGACAAAGAACAGCCAATTCCTTAAGAAAGTCTTCCAAGTTTGAAATTGTTTGCTTCCTTCTCCTTTTGTTTTAACCATTTGTTTTGAGCCCAAAGTAGTCTAAATATGTTAAGTCTCATGCTTTAAAGTTCTTCATTTTATGTGTCTACTTGGGAAGCATTGGATTGGTTGAAGAGAATAACAGATGTCTGTCTGTTAGGTTTTGTTTGTTTCGTGGTGGTGTGTTTTTGATTTGGTTTGGGTTTTTATTTATTTTGGGTTTATTCTTGGGTTTTGTTGGTATTTTTTTTCTTTTCCACACCTAAGTATATACTGTGAAAACTGACTGGGAGGATTGTTTAGATGGATCTACCAGCTTAAGAAAATGTTAATGCATATATTTTAATGCATATCTGCTTTAGAATTTGACCTTGAATCCTTAAATAAAATTGCATCCTCAAGTACAGAACTCACAAGTACTTAGATACTATCCTAAACAGAGAATTTTTTCATAAATCGGAATAAGTGATTTGATTTTCAGTTGACAAAGAATTTAGAGAAATGATTTTTACATTTTTTAAAATAGTCAATATATTTTAATTCCCCCAGAAGGCTAGAAATGCCAACAAGCATGGAAAATAAAATTCCAGACAGAAATAGTAAGAAATGTTAGAATTATGTAAAAGTTATATATGGGCTGAGAGACTCCATGTCACATTTCATCCAACCCAAATTAAAATGAATGAGAAATGCAGTACCTCTGGAGCATAGGTTTTGTGAAGTAAATGCCAACAGCTTCTTAACTGGAGTGGAATAGCCTTAATGTGACTGTGGTGTTGCTGAGTATGCCACTAACGTGGTAGAGGCTTGGTACGTCTTTAAACAAGTCAGGAAAAAGAAAGCCTTTCATTTTTCTCTGTTCTAATTATCTTCGTTCCAGTGGATTAGAAAATGGAAAATGTAGAAGTCAAGCTGAAGATGGTTCAGAGCTCAATCGCCTGCCAAGTTAAGTCTGACAAATGGCAAGTGTGTGTAATTAATACTGTCATCTTCCCCTAGACCAAAGGGTGACTGCGGTAACTATAGATTGTAATTGTCATCATTGTCACATAAAATGTGCTATTATTAAGTTCAGGCTGAATTTTATTGCTGAGAATGCTCATAAATTGAATGGTCAGTCATTTAAATTGCCAAGTAGAGAGCTCTGTGGTTTGCTCTAAAGCTACTTTTTAAGGCAATGTATTTGACTTTAGACCTCTGGAAACTAGCTACATTCCTTAAAGAGATGTTAGACAGATTGTTACCTATAAGAGAGGATGCTCTGACAGATGTACTGCATTCCATTCATGTTTTAATCATCCCTACACTCTAATTTGTAATTTTTTTTTGTTGAAAGACAAGTGCTGCATATGCTATGTTGGCAACCTAAAAATTAGGAGTTATTATCTTGTTAGTGCAGCAGAGAGAATGAGTGAGGATGGGTTTGAAATATGGATGAACAAAGTGTAGTTGTTTAAGATGAAAAGATGAAAGGAGATGAAAAGAAAGTGATGCATTCAAAGAGAGAATCTTAAGATCAAGGAGTTTCCCACCAGGATCTGAAGTCTTTCATTCTAGGGGTAAATCACAGGTCAGCAGTGATTTCAAGTCTTTTCTTCCTGATGACTGGATAAATCAAAATTTTCAGGAAGGCTGACTCAGAACTGTTGTGAAAATAACACCCAACCAAAATATGAAGGCTTGTTGAAGTGAACAGGACCCAGCACAGGAAGGGAACTGCAGCATACATCAAGTCCTGTTTGTTGGTATTAGAGACAAATAGTTCCTATAATATCTTTCGTAAACTTATTGGCTATATCTTAAAATTAGGGTAGATATTTGTCCTTATTGTATAGTTATTGCTTCAAAATATGACTGGTCTAATGGTCAAAAAACACCTCCTTACTGGTCATTTATTCTTGTGCTAGCCTTGCCCTTCTCTTTCAGATGTGTCTTATGCTCTTCTAGTATTATCTCAATAAGTACACTTATAAGGCATGATTATATTTTCACTCAGATAAAGAAGACAAATATTTCGCTTTAGTGTGCATATTTAATATTCTTGATGTCTTTCATGTTATAATATGCTGTCAGCTGGTTGGCATAAGCCATCTCTGAACTGGGAGCCATATAAACTCCATTCAAACTAGTAAGTTCTGCAACATGTTCTCTCTCAAACAGATTTTCTTTTAGACTTTTCTGGAGTTTTCCTGTGTGAGATTTTTTCCTTGTTGTTTTTGTTTGTTTGTTTGTTTTTGTTTTGCTTTGTTTTTTAAATAAAAATTTTTGTTAGATCATTTACTCTTAACATATATACGAAGTCTTTGGGTTTTACATCATAGGTGCAGAGTACTGGAAAAGATCAGCCGGCCACATGGGATATAAAGTCAATTTCCCAAGTATTACAGGCAATATATAGTAGAAGCTGTATGCAAGGTATGGAGAACATCCATTCCACCCTTCCCCATTCATATAGCTACAGACCACTCAGTAACTATTTTTTGTATGATAGTAAGAGACCAAAAGCTAAAACCAAAATAAGCCCCTGGAAGAAAACAGATGAAAACAAATGTACCACTTGTATTGTGTGTCCCTGCAACAGTAAGAAACTAAGTAGGTTGTTTTTCCGAGATGGTCACAAAAAATGAAACAAGAACTATACTGTAGAAAAAGACAAAGTAAACACTGGAGTGGGAAGAGGACAATTTCTTAAATCAGTTTCCTTTTGACCAAAGAAGTGTTTCTTGAGTCTGTGTAAAATATATTCAGTGCCTTTGAGTGAAAGGGCAACTGCATTTAAAGATTGGAAGCATCCTGCTACTGCTGAAAAATTGTTAATAGCTCCTTTGGTTTGTGTGTTACAAAAATGTTATTTGCTAACCAAAGTGTACGAATATAAACTTTGGCCAGGTGTCAAAGTGAAGATTGCAATCAAAGTGCCTGGGTAATAGGGAAAAATGCTATTCTATAGCTTTGCTGATATTCTGTTAGTTCTGGATAAGAAGCAGACTTTGATATTAAAGGCCAATAGCACAACGATATTTTAACAAGGTTGCTTACTGATCTACCATGATTAACTCACATGTCAACCATATCTGTGCAAAATGATTATTTCTCCTCTGGCCAGTGCACACACTTGTGCACTCTTCTTAGTCAAAGTGCAGTGTCAGTATAATGCTTTCCAGGGCATATTAGGGTGAGAAGATACACTGAAAGTGTTAAATTGGCTCCCTTGGGTTTCATTTTTTTTCAGGTAAATTCTAACCGCCTTAGTGTTTGCTGGTTTTTTTTACTTTTTTTTCCCTTGGCTAGTACAAAGATGATGAAAACAGTGAAAAATCAGCTTCTTCATTACATTAATTATGGTTGTTAAGCAAAAAGTTGACACAATAAGACCTGTATAATATGACAGAATGGAGTCCAGCACAAACATACAACTAAGAACTACATGATGGAGTTACATCATAGGAATATTCCCAAGTGCAGTATTTACAGGGCTGTTTCAACCTAAACTGATATGAATCATAAAACTTCTTGTGATTCTAGCAAAATCCTATGTTCTAAAGATATGTAAATAACTGAAACCCCAAAATTTCTTTCATGCATCCACCAGTGTGGACAATAGATGTTTGCAGACTTCCGCAAAAATGTATTATCTGAGTAAAATGATGTTTTGCAGTCAGCTCCCATAGCTCCAGCAGCTTCCTTGCAGCCACCATAGCTGTAGGG
>NW_008683028.1:4479-22129 GCF_000695815.1 Acanthisitta chloris
CACAAATGGAGTTACATCTGCTGACATTAGGGCTTAATTTGTCACTCTTGTTTTTAATCTTGGGAAGCATGCAAAACCTAAGTGGTACTCATCTTTCATATGACAGGAAGAAGATTATCAGAATACATTCAATATGCAGTACCAGTACCATGGCCAAGTCAGAGCTCAGCCCTGGCTTCTGAAACGATCTTCAGCAAGGTTTTGAATACAGTCATGTTTCACATTTTCCTATGCATTCTTAGCCCAGACCACATTTTCTAGGCCACATATAGGCATGACACCTATCCAGTTTGTGGTGAAAAAGATGAACTGATTGTCAGAAGGGGAAAAACAGCAGTATCACTTCAGCCTATTTTCAAGGACTTCTCTGTAGGGTTCCAACCAAGCCTGGGGTATGAGTACCAACAGCAAAGGACCTGTAAAGTGCTGCCATCGCTATCAAAAAGATGTCTTTATGTTGCTGCTTCCACTACCTATGTCAGCATGAAGCTGCTGGTACATCAGCTGTGGTTGTCACACTTGTATTGCAACAGTGCCATGAGAAGAAGGCTATTATGCCAGGTCACAGGGGAATGTGCAGGAACTAGTTTAAGATTTCCACATATTGTAAAACTTCTCAGGCTAGCACTCTGCACTGCATACCTGCTTACTGAAGATGATGCTTCCCTAGAGAATGAGTTTGATCTTGGAGGAATTGTGCCACAGGGTGGTCTGACAACAGCCAAGTTGTCAGCACACATAGCCAAATGTAACAGTGTTACACAACTACCATGGGCACTGGATTGGTCTCTGTGTGACCTGTGAGCATGTTGCTCAGTCAGTCTAGGCTAATGTTGATTCAGACCTGCTTAATCCTACTTAATCCTTGTTCATATTTCTAGGTTCATTTCCTAAACTGAAAAAAATTTATATATATACATCCCTATCTATCTATCTATCTATCTATCTATCTATCTATCTATCTATCTATCTATCTCAACACACATACATGCATGCATATGTATACTCTGAGACTCTATTTGGGCCATATTCTAGTGATAACACTCCGAAGTACTGTTTCTTATTAACAAAATAGCTCGTTTAATATTGATTTCCTGGCTCTCCGAACAGTTTGCTCTTATCCTGTCTGAACACCATGAGCAATCCCAGATCACCATTGTACAATGGGTTTGTGTCCTGGTGGACACTGTTGTCTTGTACCCAAATATCAAGTCCCCTAATGCCTTTTTTTCAACAGCCATCCATTACAGGTACTACTAATTATGTAGGGTGGGTGGTTACCCCAGTTTGGCTTTGTGCCATAGTTACTTTCTACTTATGCTGTTACAATCACTAATGCTCCTGCCTGTTAACAATGTTTAATTGAGCTGATTTCATTTGCAGTTTTCAGAGGTTAATTCTGTTTCCCTGGCTTCTGAGAACTGGTCTTGGATTTTTTTGGAGAGAAAGAGAGCTATTTAGGTATTTGGAGACTGCTCAATGACTGCATATCTGAAGGCCTGAAGGGTAGGGGCTGATAAGTTTTGAAAAGCCTGGGTGTTTCTGCCATAATCTCTATATGTAGGAACTGGCACTACAGTTGTTGGTGTAGAGAGAGATCTTGGATGAGTGGGAAATTAAGATGTGGAGACAAACAGGATCACCGCATCCATCCTTTGAAGTGGGAAGGTGGGAGGGGTAAGGTTGTTACCTGGGGATAATAAATAGACTATTTCTAGATAAAACTATTCTGGTTTATTTTGCAGAAATAGTAGAAGGATGTTGTGTATCTGTTTAAGGGTTGAACGGTATTTGTTGAATACATTCATACAAGCTGTACAAAAATGATTCAAAAATAATAATAATTGGTCCCTGTATAAAATAAAAATTTAATGAGTATGTGGCATGAGCTGTGCTGTGGATCTAAGGTATAGTTAAGTAAGAAAGGGCTGAGAAATAAGTTTAGGGGATCCCCTCGAAAAGTGTTCTTTTTCCGTCACTTGGTGGTTGAATATCATGGGATAATCCTGTATTTAGATTAATTGTAATGGTGGACCTAGCAACGATTTGCTCTCCATCTTTTTAAAACTATAATATTAAATACTATATCTCTTGAGAATATAACTGATCTTCTCCTTCCTGGATGAGTAGACTAATAACCAGGACACTCTGTTGCTTGTGCAAAGCATGGTAATTATTGTGTGTTCGATGAAGCAGCATCCATGGGAAGGAGTGTGAGTGTCTCACTACAGAATGAAAACACTTATCTGAGTGCTAAGAGATTTTTTTCCCTTGGCTAAAGGAGAGATTTGAAAGAGCTTGGTCAGGAACAGCAGATTCAAATCCATCTTTGTTTAAAATGAAAAAAATAGCTTCATATTCACCCTTTGGTTTTGTTTTTGTTTTTCCCAAATACGAGGGAAGACAGAAAACAATATCAAATGGCTGACTCAATTCATCCTTCTGTTTAGGCACTGCCCCAGTTTATCTTATGTGCCTTTACTAGTGTAAGATTCCAGCACTAATCAGCTTTCCCCAGGACATCTTGCACAGGAATGTAAACTGTCCCAATGTTCTGGCAAGTCCTGACAAGAGCTTCCCATGAAGAAACTGCTGTGCCCCAGAGGGGACAGAGAGAATGGGAACACTTTTTGGAGGCATGTAAAAAGGGGAAGCAGGAGGCAGTGGGCTGGAGGGGCCAAAAGCTTGCAGCTGAGCCGGCAACAGTGCTGCAGCTCTGCTCATTGCGGAGAGAGATCCCAACTGTAGAGCTTAATTGTTTTGTTTTGCTGGGTTTGCTATGCCAGTTGTCAGAATAATTCTTTTGTGCATGGCTGAATTGGACATATGTACACAGTGCCAGCTTAGCCTTCTGATATCCTGAGGGGGCCTTTCCTACTGCAAATTATTTTCCATTGAACAGAGGGTGACTTGAAGATTGGTCCTTATTTGTCCATATGGTAGCTGTTGTTCTCTTCCAATGCAAAAGTCTGATGAGGATATTAGGCACAGTTGCTCTATACATGCCTAAGAGTATTTCATTCCCTGTGGTTTTCCTATCACTGACTGTTGGAGTGTTATATTCATTGAGAATAATGAACTCTGGTAGAAGAAAATGCTTTAAATACATTAAGCAGACTGTACACTTCAAACATGTATCAAGGTCTGGGTGACATTTCAGACCCTTGCTTAGTATCTTGCTCCTTTATTTAAATAAGACTGGAATATTGGGCTTCTGAATCACCAATCATGAGATGCAATGAAGTCTTTGTATCCTGGGGCCCAGTTTTTCTAGAACATATACAAAGTTGTTTGGGGATTATTTTTGTTTTGTTTTGCTTTGGTTTTCCTTCTGTCTGGAATCCTTACGGAATATTGCTTTTTCTAAAGGATTACCTTTTTTTTCCCTACCTTCCAGAGCCTGTCTTAAATGAACTGGCAAGAGGAGATTTACATTTCTCTGCATGACTGCAGGATACTGGAATTTAAACAATGAATGAAAAATTGCCACAGATTTATTTAAGAGCAGTGAAGTGTTGCTGCCTTAATATACACTGTCAGCAGATTTTAAAAGGAGAAAAATAGGAAGCTCTGTGATCACTGGGTTGTTTGTCTAAACTGAAGACTTTCAGCATGAGGAAAATGCTTTAGGATTTATACTGGGTAGCCAACTGATGCTGCTTCGACAAAACAAGGGCAAGTGAAAATTGCAGATGTGAAAATACAACTTTTTGAGAGACTATTTCTTTTTTTGCCAATTCCAGGTTTATTTCCAATCCTTAAACTGTTGACTATTTTTCATGGGACTTTTGAATCCCTCTCAATTCCTATGAGTCAGTAAGTTGTTTGCTCTTTGCCATATCCTACCAGAGGCTTTATTTCTTCTTTCCGTGTTTTTTCTCTGTTCTTTTATGGTTTCGCTTCACTTCTTTCCTGCATTCACAGTATGGCTGTTCTTTTTGACTCTTTGCATGAATTTTGCATTTTTAAATAAGTTTGTTTGACTCACACAGTGGGCCTGATACTAGATGCCTCTTCAAAGTAATTCCTATTCTGCATTGCTTTAGCTAGATGCTAAAGCTCCCCATTGGTGGAAAACATTTTGTTCACTGTATGAGATAAAGAAACTATAGATTTTTGGGTATGTGTGAGTGTGTAATTAAAAGCCATTTTCTATGCTTTATTTGGGGTGATTCAATTAAGAAATACAAACAATCAGAATTTTGCCATCTTGTAATTTTGCTTTATTCTGCAGTCTTTGCAACCTTAATGTTTCCTTAAATTGAAGTTTGCTTTTTGTGGGAATGTTATAAACTTACAAACAATGCATATGGGCAGAAAATATGCAGTGTATAATTATTACCAAAGAAACTAAAGCATCAAATCTTCAGCTTCCTGAAAGAGAGAAAAGTTTGCAAAGAAAAACAAGATCATGTTAAGATTTAATACATCTCAAAGCCAACACAATTTGGTTTGATACATGACCCTTTTATTTTGCTGCCTTAAAATGTCTCCCTCCTGCCAAAACCATTTGTTACCTTCTTCCTTGGGGAAATATGCAAAGACATGCAGTTATGCTCAGACCTCTGCACTGGAAGGTTTTTATTTCAATCCTATCAGCCTCTATTCTCACCAATCATTTTTCTTTTGTTCTCAGTATCCTTTCTTTCCAGTAATTCACTTGAGCTACAATATCTGAGAAAGACTGAGCACCACTGTAATTTAAAGGAAAAGATCTTTTCAGGCTGATTTGGTTTCAAGCAGCTTTTTGTGAGAGAGATTGGTTTGCAGCCTCCAGGCAATTAAATATTCTGACTGAAGATTGTTTATCACCAATTATTCCATACAGAAGCTACTTGTATTTTTTGGGAAGAAGACATCAAAAACTAACAACTAACACTGAATATAGCTTCTTGGTGAGTGACAATATAAAGCCCAGCTAGGCAAGCACATAGCAGTTGCTTGCAGCAACTGTGACACAAAGGTGGCAGGCTGTAACAGGAGTGACAGAAATCTGGGGTGAAACACTTACTGGACTGAAATCCTCCAAGTCAGTGCCATTAGCTTTAGCAGGGCCAAGATTTCTGCCCGGACAAGGATTTATCTGACTGTGTAGAAGTAGCTGGCACACTCATTGTTATGGCTATAGAGTGGAGGAGCCACCACATCTACAGCAGACTTGACAAAACCTTGGCAGGTGGGACTGGCAAGGCTTTTTTGCTTGACCAGCAGCCTGGACTGAAGCAGGTCCAAATACCTTCAATTCCAATGAATTTTCTATCAGCCTTATCGACAACATTTGCCATTTTGCACAATCACATGAATGTCACATTGGAAGAGGATTAGAAAAGATGAAATGATGGGGTTTGTTTTCATGATTAAGTTTAGACTAGTCATGATGAAATTTTAAGGATTAGAAAAGATTAAATGATGGGGTTTGTTTTCATAATCATGAAAGTTTAGACTAGTCATGATGAAATTTTCTAGTGCAAGAACAATCTGCATTTTTGCTATGGCTACTGTGGCCTACCTAAAAAGGGAATACTCATTTCCAACAGGGAAATTCTCCTCTGTACCTCCCTATTATTGTATTTTGCTCTAATATATGCCTACTATGATGTCAAGAGTGATCTGGTTTGATGTCAATTCGGTAGACTAATATCTGGATGAAATCTAATGACCTTGTAAGTGGATACTACACAAGATCTTATGTTACAGATCTCAGAGGGCAAAGTCAGGGAACTTTTTGGCCAATAGATTATGGAGTGAGTCAGTAGCATGTTTATTAGAACAGATATTAAGCTATAATTAACATCTTTTATGGAATATATAAGACTTCATCCCACAGTGGAAGAATAGTTTCCACTTGTCACCACAAAGAGTGAGCCCTTGTGATGAATGCTTTCAGCTCTAGAAAGAAAGCAAGAAAGAGTAATGATCCTGAATGTTATTTTAATGTCAAAAGCTTATTAAAGGGTAACGATTACATTATGAGAAGAAAAAGAGTCCACAGGGTAGTCAAGGCAAAACCTCCTTTGAGAAAAGGGTGGGAGAAATAAATTCTTGATTCCTTTTCTATATAACTCTCTCCACAGAAAGGAGGAGAATGAAGGAAGGTTTCTTCAGAAGTATTTCAATGTCATTCGATGGGCCTGACGTCCTGCGCAGATGGACATGGAAAATCTTGAAGGTGACAGGGCATCTTTTGAATTCTTTGCTATTTACCCCCTCAAGATTTCTGCAATATGTTATTACTACTGCTTTTCACTTTCTTTGTCATTCAGATTAGTACAGAGGTTCTGTAAAACTGTACCTCTGGCATAGTCTTGTGTAAATAACGGATAGGATACAAGCAAGTGGGAAGCAGATTGGCAGCAAACTGCCTCTACCCAATTTTGCCACCTGGTCATTTCCCTTCAGACCCAGATTGATTCAAATTGCAGACAAGATCACCAAGGTTGTGTCTATCCAATCCGTATGGGCAGAACCACAGTATATACTAGGCTAGGGAACTGTTCAACTAAGTGTGGAGAAAAGCCTGGATATGAACCATCACGTACACCATGCAGCTGAGTGTGGATGAGGCTCCAGCTGCAGAACAGGCTGAAACAAGCTTCATGTTGGTACAGGAGCAGTGTGCTCCTGTCTGCCATCTCTGCAAAATGTTGTGAGGTCCCCAAGTAAGTAATAATGTATGCATCGAATGTATTATAAAACCAAGGCTGCCCAAAGCATTGTAATTCATCTCTCCCTAATTGCAATTTAAACTGTAGAAAGCAAATCTCCTTCACTGACTTGTAGATAGAACATAAATTTTTTCAATGGAAAAAGTTTTTATCCAAAAAAGCAGTTTCTTTGAAACATGAAGATTTTTCCTTTTAACAATTTTCACTGAAAAAGCCTTTAAGTGTTTTGTTTGGATAATCTTTAAATCTCTTTTATATTTCTCTTTCATATAATAAACTCTAGGCATACGTATATACCACTTCAGAATGTTCTGACAGTTTTGAAGGAAAATATCAGATTCTTTTTTTGAAATGATTCTTTCAGGGGACAGAAGGAATTTGCATCTCCCACAAATCTCTAAATTTAAATTGTTGCATTCAGATCTGGGACAAAAACAAACACTGAAATGTCAGAATTTTATATATGATAGGAATTCTTCCCCGCCCCCCCCCCAGTACATTCTGCTTAGATTTACCCTGCACAGCATGTGCCTTCCTTCCCTAGCCTGCTTTTTGTGTTCAAAAAAATCAATTTGAACAGTCTGGACAGAGATCTGCTGCTGGCCCCAGCCTGAAGGGGTTCAGAGCACCCATCACTCAGCCCACAGGGCTTGAGTTACAAATTGATACCTGAGTGCAACAATGGAAGAGAGTTGGAAAAATCAGAGCAGGAAAAACAAAATAAAAGACATTGATTTCTGCCTCTGTTTATTTAAATGTCTTTGTAACTTCATAACTGACTTTTCTTTCCTTTCTTCATTTTCTTTTGTTCTTGTAAGACAAGACAAATGAGATACCACTGTCTCCCAATAGCTGCCGTTTGACAGTGCTGGCAACCGATTTTTTTTACATGTTGCAAAATCCCTCAGCTGTGTTGACCAAAAGACTGATATGTTATACTGGATCAGAAGAGGTGATCTCTGGAACTTACCTTTAAAATTTAGCTTTTTGGATTTGACTTTTTTCCCCCTGACATCTAAAGAGAAATGAAGTTTCTCTATGTGGCTAGAAGTGACTGCAGGCTATCTACAGCTGACTAATTCATGTGAAAACAGATTATGTGCACATAGGGGAGGGATTAATTTTAGCAGGGGATATACATTGGTCTGGGGAGATTAAAGCTGGAAAGACTGGGGTTCATGACTTTGAACAGTAACTATTCTTTTTTTAGTACCCAGTCTCAAGCTCAGTGAGGAAATAGCTTTCTAGCATTCACGGTGAGGGTTTGCCTTCCTGGACAACTGGACCTGTTTTCAGTTCATGTGGGGTTTTGATTGTTTTGGGCTGTTGTTTTTGTCATTTTTATACTGCTGATATATGAGTCAGTACTGAAAGCCATACTTACCTAAACAAACTAAAAGGAGAAAAAACCCAAAACCAAAGAAACTACTCTTGCCTTCTTCCCCTGCCTTGTAAATGAGCCAGGCTAACAACTCTGCCTCCAGAGGATTTCTGTAGTTCAGCTGATTCTTTCTGTCTCTGTGCATCTATTGCCAGCTTGTTCTCATCATTTGCTTGCTTGAAGCAGAACTTAAAATTGCAAAAGTTATCTGCTTTGAAGGCATTTCTCTCAAGGATGGATCTTGAGGTCTCTGATGCTGAGCGGCAGATTGCTGTTTGTTCTCAGTACATTGGGCTGTAAATTCACTGAGAGTGACACGGAAAATGTGTTCTTGTACATGCACTCCCAGAGTGTCTGAGTGAGGTGTTGTGTATTCCCCACTGTCAGCATGTTGTCAATAACTTCTGGGAAAGCAGTATAAAAATAATCAAACATACATAGTGAGGCAGAGGAGGGAATAGTACAGTTTCTGCAGCTTTGAGTCAAAATTGTAATTGCTTGAAGTGATTAGGAAATGCAGAGAATCTCATAGCAATGGAGATTTTTTTTTTTCTTTCTCTCCTCTCCCCGCCCCCTGCCTTCCCCATAAACTCAGGGTTGATAGCTTTGGTTAGTATAGCATTGCACCTACACAATACACAGCAGAAAACTGTTAGCCTAAAAAAATTGCCTGCTGCATGGATGAGCTTAATGCGCAATAAACTCAGCAGTGCAGATGCAAATTTAAGATTCCTGAAAACTGAAATTTAGCTGGAGAGCTGTTTGATGGGAATATCTGTGTAGGCACAGTCAGAACATCTCTCTGGATCTTCCCTGACTTTAAAGATAACACGCTGTAAAGTGCATGTAGCTTCCACTTAGCAATAGATGGAGATCCAGCTGCTTGCAATAGCCTTTTGCATCATGAGGCTCTGATCCAAACTCCAAAAATGTCTCAACATTGTTCCTTTGTGTAAACCATGAGGCATGACAAAGGGAGGATAGTTGTTGCAGCATTTGACATTTTTGCTGTGTTGGCTGCTTGTGGCTTTACTGCGTGACCACCGTGGCAAGGACACACATACCAGAGACAAGGTCAAAATAGATACAGTGATGAAGGAGCTCAACAGAGGATGGTTGCCTCACTGAGACCCCTTTCCCCTCCAAAGTCCACCCAGCACACGTGTGGTTACATACCCAGAAGGCAGGACTATGCTCTGGTATTAATAAGCAGGGCAAAACGACCAGAACTGATTGGAAGACAGAGGTGGAAAATTCTAGAGACAAGGCAGGGCAAAAATAATAAATAGTTCGTGGACTAATTTTTCTCTGGAAGCTTCTCCCACGGAATGCCAATGTTTCACTGAAACCTTGCCCCACCAAGTGATGATGGGATCTGCAGGATGCAGCAGAACTCCATGGTGGTAACTTTTCTTTTGCAATCTCTCTGTACTTCTGCTTACCTTTCCCACTTTCTCTTTTTAAACTATCCTAATCCTGTCACCTGTTAGGATTCATTTTCTTCTCAGCTGTTAATAAGTCCAGCACTTAAAGTGACACTGACCTTGTTTGTGTCATCATTTGCCATAAGAATCATTGTAATCCCTCCCACTCCAAATTTGGAATTGGACATGCATGTAGAAACTGAGGAAGTGAGAATGAAAGCAAACTCTCCTTAAGAACTGGGGTTTTTTTTTGCAGCTGTCACAGCACTTAAAGTAAAATAGTAATAATGTACCTAGTTGACATGGTAACCACTTTCTTAATTTTAACTACATAAATAACTGACTCTTCTCAATGTGAATTGTGGTGTTACAAAGCTAGAACAGTTTTCTAGGCCTTTCTCCATCATTACACAACAGAAAAAGGCAATACCCCAAGCTGACAGATTCTGAGGGAGAATGGTTGCACAAAAAATACCAAAGGGAAGGGAGAAAGTGGGGGGAGGAAAGTGTTCCTCAACCACTCTAGATAGGTTTGTAAAGATTTATTGGCCTCAGAGCAATCTGTATCCTAGTAAATTGGTGTTTGAAGGTGTCACAAACAATAATGTACTACATCTTGCACTACAATGTATAGGTGTCCAAAAGCTATTTCAGTCCGGCCACTGCACAAAAATGGTATGAAAGGGATAGTATGGCCTGTGAGTGGTATCAGAAAATTTTCTTTAATTTTCTGCCTTTTGGTAGAACTATGGAAGAGGTCCCCACTCTGACAAAATGATGCCAAGAGGCCAAATTAAATTTTCTGCACCCAGATTTGGCGATTGCTCTTGTCAATAACAACTCTGAGGGAAAGTAACTGTATATTGAAAGTATGTCCTGAAACTTTTGTTAGTTATGATATCACAGACTCCTGCTACAGATGGATGATACTGTAAAATTTTGTATTGCTCTATGGTATTGCAAACTTCTAGCTCTTTAAAAAATATAAATGTGCTTTCTCTATTCTAGTTTTGCCAAAATTATCTTGTTCTTTCTCAAATCTTTGTCAGAACTTCCTTGCCTAATTCATTCTGGCTACTATGATAGCACAGCACTGAATAAACTGGTTTTCTAAGGCTGCTTTAATGAAGCATTTTGTTGCCATTGAATATTATGGCACCTGTTAGTATTTTCTCTTTAGGACAGCTTACATAATGAAATCCACTGATACAATCATGTTAAATTGTACATGCTTCTTAAGGTGGGTCACTTTCTTACAAGAATTTTATTTGTAGCCTGGGGTGAAACTTTAAAACATATAAGTAGTTATATGTAAATCTGTTTAGTCCCTTAGAAGAGAACTTAAAATTGGGGATGAACAACTATATTGCCTAAGTTCAAAGTGGTATAAATCTATCTTATGTGTGTGTATGTACATATACATATGCACATACTATATATCTAGATGGTGGTAGGAAATATTTGCAGCAAAACTTCCATGGTTCTCTCTTCATTTGCTAATATATTTAGTCAGTTTTTCACTGTTAGCCAAAACCAGTTCGCTCTGTTGGGTGAAGAATTACTTATAACACTAAATCATTTAGGCTCATACTGGTTATGCTGATATGTGAGAACAGAAAAGATAGTAAAGAATCAGAAATTCTGAATCTTCTCTGTGGGGAGGGAAAATTTCTTTGGGATTTAACAACAATTGAACCTGAATATTTCAAAGGAGATAAAGGGCCCATGGCACTTATTTCAGCAAAATCTTCTTGTCGCTTTTGTCCTTAAGAAGCCTTCATACATTGATGCTTAAGATTCTACATGGGAAAACAGAAAAACACCTTTATAATACTAGTGTGAGCTTGTTTCTGTGGTCCAGAGCCTACTTGCTGATCTGAAAATTGAATAAATGTCTTTCTTTGGAGATTAGCAGCTGCAGATTTATATGACGAAAATTTAGGAGCAGATTAGCTAGTTTACAATGTGTAGAACATAATTACCACATCCTAGCCAAGTTATGAAAAAACAAAATCAGTAAGGATTTTGTACCTTACCATAGTACAAAGCAATAGTATTCCTGCAGGGCTAGAAATCTCATCTATGAAAGCATGTAGATGAGGAGATCAGGAGTTGAATCCCTTGCTGTCATGCACAAAAGCCTTTGTTTGTTGGTAGTTAAGACAAGAAAGACATCATCCACCAAAAATGATAGAGAATAATTTAAAACTGAAAGTGAAGGACTTGCTTGATCCTTACCCTGATGCTTTTTGCAACATTCTCAAGAGCTAACCACATCAGTCAGTAGTTTTTTCCATCTCCCAAAAGAGGCCTTAATGCATTTTGTGCCTTGTTTTCACTGAAGTTAATTTCTAACACAAAAAATAGTTGGCAATTATCATTAAACATTAATGATGGTCTTGTTAAACAAAAATTAGAGTTTCTATTCAGATTAAGTTCCTAGAGAGGTTTAGGAAGGAAAATCAAAAGGTAGGAACAGAAAGAAGAAAACCTCAGCCACTGGTGTTCGAATAAGACTAGCAGATAGCAGCAGTGCTAAAGGTCTTGATTGGGGGTGAAGTTAATCTCAAGGTTTAAGGTTTGCCCAAGATCTTTAAATATCATCTTCAAAAGGAAAAATTTCTTTCCTAGTGGACCCACATATTCTCTGAACTAATCAAGTGAGTGGGGAAAAAAAGAGCTGATGCTTTTGCATTTATTGCTCAAGTGACGCCACTTGTATTTGTTACTTGGCAGAAGTAGGATTTCTGCCTGCTCTGCACCCTATCCTGCTCGAGCCAATTTCTTTTCCACTATCTCATTTGTTTCTTTGGGAAGATTTTCACTTTACCACACCTTGTCTAGGTTACACCACAACTCATGTTGCATAGACACTCATCAGCAGAGTGTTTGTTAAAAACTATATTTTATTGGATCTTCTCATAAAATAGTCCTTGCATGGGAAGTCAAGTACCTTGAGCAAGATGTTCACTGCTGTCTGGGTAGCAGTTGGAGTCTGCTGTCAGTCTCAGATGAGACTACCCAAAGGGTGGTGTTGTTCAGTCCTTACAACCCAGCTGGACAGGGTCCTATATGACCACTCCAGCACATCCATTGTTAGAGATTGTCACAGAACTGAATTATCTCCTACTCCCATTTACAAAACTGTTTCTGCATTTGCAGAAACCATCCTACTGACTATTTACAAGTATCTTGTCTACGTCAATTCTGCAGCAGGAACCACCTGGAAGAGCCAGGTTCTGCACCCGGGTTGTTTTAAATACGAAACTGGATTTGTGACAGCAGGAGCTGTCTGGGGAGAATGTTCAGGGCTGTTTAAAATCCTCACCTAAAGACCCCCTGCAAGAGTTAGATCCTTTGTAGTGAAGGTGATGACGAGCTGGGTCTGTCATATTGTCTCAGACCAGCCCATTGTCTCAAGCCAGTTGAGTGTCTTGTCTATGCAGGGACATGCTGAGGAGTTCCTGGACACAGACAGTTGCTGAATTTAGTGCATTAAGTGTGCAGACAAGGATAGTCTGGGTATTCAGCTACACCACAATCGTAACTAAGGGTTCTAACATGAGCTCTGTTCTTCTACCTCACTTGTAACATCAGGTCTATTGCTGCTGCCACATAGGTGACTTTCTGTGTTTTTCCTTTGATTTGTTTGTTTGGACTCTAACACAGCCTTTGTCAATGGTCAGCACAGATAATTTGCCTGATGTTCTCAGAGTGTGTTACTATTTGCTCTATGAAATGAAAGAGCAACTGTGGTTTGTTTCCACAAGTGACATCAGCCTCTCAGCTGACATGTTAGAAATAATGTTTTCACTAAGTTTTTAGTCAATGGTCAGCAGTTCCATTTCAGTTTTGAGAAGGGGGAACAAAAGCTCCATTATGAATGGTTGCAAATTATGCTGATCTCCATGTTGCACACACGGGTAGTGAAAGTGACCCACAGCTTGCCAGGCTGGTCAACATCTTCATGAATCAGAGCACCAGCTAAGGAAGTAATTAAATATATTCAGAATTAGAATAAAAAATATTTGTAGCCCTTGTTTTATGGAAAAAGATTTTCATCTGACTTATGAGAAATAAGTCAACTATAATATCTGTGCTCTGATACTCACACTTGCTCCAGGAACAGATTTAGGAAGAAGATTATAAACATCCTGTGGGTGCCCAACATTTAGAGAGCCCACCACCAAATTGCTCTTAGCATTGGCAAACATTTCAAACATTGGCACACACCAGCTGTCCTCCAAAGAGCTGGTTCTCAAAGGCTCCATCCTCAGTGATGCATAGACCAGGCCAGACTGTAGAAGGAGGACAAAAGCAGTGCTTATCTAAATTGCATTTCAATGGCAGGAAGTGTTCTTTTGGATACTTTATAAGACAACAGTCATACAAAGCCTGACAGTCCTCTTTTCCTCAGCCAGGCCCCTCATTATTTCAGTCCAATTTCCCCAGGAAATTCTGCTTTTCTACCAGTGTTCTTTCTTTTATTTGGTGTCAGCCTGCTTTGTTGTGTCAGACTGACACAAAGCAAAGTTGGCAAGGCAAAGAATCTGCTTCTTACTCTGTGTGTGTACATGTGTACATATGTGCATGCATTACTGGAAATAAAATGTTAGTTTGTTACTCTGCCACTAACATAAAGATGATCTATCCTCATGTATTTAGTTTATTGTTTCCTAAGCTTTCCGGAGGGAACAAATATTTACATCTGATAACATGAACCTGCATCAGCATAAGTCTCTAATTTGGATAAAAATCTGCTATTGTTTATATGCTATTTGTGCCAAATTGTAAAATAATTCTTTTAACAGGATTTGTCTTTCAACTAGGAACTGAGGAGAGAGTTGAGGATTTTGATTAGAAAGCATCTTAAATATTTTCAAACTGGGAGTCAGTGTGTGATATCCATGGCCACCTGCTCAGTATTTAGAGCAATTAGAATTTTTACCATAATTAGGACTCATTATTACTTATGCCCAAATCTTCAGGCAAAGCTACCCCTAGGTCTGTGAATATTTAGTGCCTTGGAAAAATCTAAAACTTTCCCAAATAAGAACTTTGTGAAGAATGCTCATTTTATGCATGGTAGGATCGCGTACCTGTAACTTACATTTCCTTTGCTTCTTGTTTGGAAGAATGAGGTGTTCAAAAAGGAATAAATGATCATGTGACAAATAGTGAAATATCTTGGTCTCATGCCTCTCTTCATTTCCACAGATCCTTCTCAGGACCTCATGCCCCCTTTCTCATTTATCAGTACAGGCATTATATGAAAAGTGTATGTGAAAGATGAGAGTATATGAGACTTTATAGGCATTGATGGAAACTTACAAACATCAGGAGGTCAAAAAGAGTAAATTTCAATAGGCATTTGGAGTCTGTATGAATGTTTCTTTTGTAAAATTTAGACAGTTTTGCGAGGGCTGTTTTACAGACTAAAAAATCCCCAAAACCAAAACGAAAAAAAACCCAAGAAAATTAGCTTACATTGCATTAAACCCTGGTAAAGTTTGAGTAACGTTAGCTTGGCAGTGCATAGCTATTTTCCCAGCAGAGGCTTTGTATTAGATAATCAACTTGTTAAAAGAATGCCATTTCCATTCTCATTGGCTCCAGTTCCCTATCGTATACTTTAAAAACCAGCAGGGTCACTTTCTGTATGCAAACTTGAGCCATTCTTCTAGTTTTAATAAGATTCAGAAAGTGCTCCAGAGGGTGGTTTTGAACCCATACTAACTTGTGGAATGAACCCTGGAGTTGTTTCTTTCTGCTTTCAAAGGAGTTACTGTTCTGAGCACAGGAGTTAATGCAAAATCTTGTGGGAAGACTGAACTCATAATCTGATTTTTCTGTTGATTTCTCTGATATACTTGCTGAAGACTGATGTGAGAACATGACTAGTAAAAGAATTACATAAAGTTCAAATTTAAAAAATAATATCTCATGTAAATGAAATTTTTTTAAAAGGCAGAATGTCAGCAGTGCTAGAGAATTATTCTTATTTATGAAAACATGGGAACTCATAGAATCATAGAATGATTTGGGTTGTAAAGGACCTTCAAGATCATCTACTTACATCCCCCTCCCATGTGTAGGAGCACCTTCCACTGGCCCAGGTGGCTCAAAACCCTATATAACCTGGGCTTGCACACCTCCAGGGATGAGACATCTACAACTTCTATGGGCAACGTATTCCAGAGTCTCACCACCCTCACAGTAAAGAATTTATTCCCAATATCTAATCTAATGCTGCCCTCTTTCAGTTTAAAAGCATTGTCCCTTGTCCTATCATTCTAGGTCCTTGTAAAAGGTCCCTCTCTAGCTTTCTTGTAGGCTTCTTTTTTAGGTACTGGAAGGTGCTCTAAAGTCTCCCTGGAGCCTTCTCCAGGCTGAGCAACCCCAACTCCCTCTGACTGTCTTTGTAGGAGAGGACTCAGTGTCCTTGTTCTTACCTATGAGTAATATCCTGGCCATGAGAGATGAGGAAAGAAAGTGTCTCGTTCTCTTAGAGGGAGCAGAGGAAGAGTCTTTTGCATAGGTGACTCCCATGTTTTCAAATATGCTGGAATCCTGTGCCCCACACAGCATGAGGGCAGTCAGCAGCAACCTGCTTCTGTTCAGTTCCTGCATGTGCTGGTTTTGGCTGGGATGGATTTAATTTCTTCTCAGTAGCTGGTACAGTGCTGGGTTTTGGATTCAGAATGAGAATAATGTTGATAACACACTGATACTTTGGTTTCTGTTAGGTTATCTTAAATCAAGGATGTTTTCTTTCTTATGTCTCATGCTCTGCCAGTGAGAGGGTACACAAGAGAAACTGGGAGGGAGCATAGCTGGGACAGGTGATCTGAACTAGCCAAAGGGATATTCCACACCATAGAAAGTCATGCCCATTATATAAACTGGGGGGAGAGGGAATTACCTGGAGGACGGGCAAATCTGGGTTTGGGAATAGGGTCTGTCATCAGTCTGTGGGTGGTGAGCAATTGTATTGTGCATCACTTGTTTTGTTGGGTTTGGGGTTTTCTTTCCCTTTTTATTATCCGTTGGTATTTTATCTCATTTCATTCTCAATATTAAACTGTTCTTATCTCAACCTATATATTTTACTTTTGTTTCTCTCTCCCATTCCACCAGGGTGGGGGAAAGGATGAGTGCCAGCTGCTGAGTGCTTCTTGGCTACTGGCTGTGGTTAAACTACAACACTCCAGCTGCTGTGAAGCAAATTCTTTCATAGCTTTGGGAAGCAGCTTTTCTCTTGGGAAGGCAGCTTGTTCAACAGCTTCTGCAAAATTTCAGTGGGAAGAACTTCACTGATCATCTCTACCTTAGATGTCCCCAGCATGGCAGCTGCTTCTGGCCTTCTGATTGTACTCATTTTGCGTGTGACAGCACTAAGATCTGGCTGATGCAATCAGTGTTGAGATATGGAAACCATTGCATAGTACCACATTTTGAGCTTTGCTTTGAGAAAGCAAAGTAAAAAAAAGTAGAATATGTCTGTTTGTCAAATGATATTCCAGAGCTTTGCATAGTCTGTATTTAAAGCTTGGGTTAAAAAAAATACTGATATAGAGAAGTACTGTGAACCTTCAATAAACCTAGCTGGGGAGAAGAGCCTAAAATGGTGGTAGTAGGTGGTAAGGTCTCAGCATGTATGGCATAATGGTCCCTGCTGTTATGGCAGTAGTGGCAACTGTAGTAGAGTCAAGCAAAGGTCACCTGAGGGTACTGGTTTGCTTAGAGATCTAAAATACTGTGAGAAACCAGACCAAGGAATTGAAAGCAATCTTTATATTTCGTAATACCATTTCTGATCTTTTAAATATTACCTAGGATTTTAATGATGTCTGTAAAAGATACCTATAACAAAATTACAGAGTAACCCTTGGAGAACAGCACATGGAAAAGCTCCTCAGAAATAGTTAGGAATCTATTTAGAATTTGAAATCAGAATTATTTTTTAAGAGATTTATTTTCTTTGTTTTCTAGGTACACTATAGATGTGGCTAAATCTTGCGATGACGTAAAGGTTTGCTTTATCGATAACCTTTGAACAATATACAGTACACTTCTTATGCATACTATATTTCCTTGAATATATTCCATTGTTTATGTCCAACAGACTAAGGAAACACACTCCTATCATTTAATAAGATGCAGTTTAGTGAGATATGTCC
>NW_008683028.1:22141-54961 GCF_000695815.1 Acanthisitta chloris
ATGTGTAGTTGAGCGATCAAGTCATACAGACATTCCTTTTAATCAATAAACCAGTCAACAACTTCTTCTGCCAGTCAGAGCACCAGAGCACACTCCTGATCAGAGAAAGGTGAATGATTTATACAAGCAACAAACCATGCAAACAACTAGTACCTGCATTACTGTCATCTATGTGTGAGCATTTATTGAGGTTTTATTTCTGTAATTTTCACAGATAACAGGATGGACTTTGTTAAAACAGCAAGCACCTGTCACAGTAACCTGTTTGAGAGCTATTGTTAGGGACTGACTGGGAGCAGTGGATGCTGGTAAATCAGGGTGAAGGCCAGCAAGAAATTTCCTACTTGTCACAGGATTAAACAAAAGAACAGAAAACTCCATGCTAGTTTTTCTTACATTTACAGTTATGGGCCAAGTAGGGTTGGAATACTCCAGGAACTGGTCTTATTATATTTTCTATTTCATGCTTTCCTAGTTATGTTTGGATTCATTAAACATGAAGCCTACACAGCTAAGCCTGAAATGACTGTGTGCTGGAAGTGATGTTGCTAATTGCTATTACTGTTGCTAATGGCTAAAGAAAAACTGGTAGGCTCACAGGAGGAAAAAAGGAAATTGGATATTTTAAGAAGACTAATGCAGATTAAAACACAGCTAATAAGCCTCATGTGAAAAGCTTGTATTTAAATTACAAATGTCATTTTCTTGTGGAAATTAGCATTCCATTTAAAGGCCTGTTTGCTTGTGACTTTCTGTAACTAAAGGTGGATTATATTTAGGGTATTCAGGGTAAAAGTAGAAAAAATGTCATGAAAGGTTTTCTCTTTGTTAAGAACCTTCACATTTTTATCTATTAGATTAATAGAATGTATATCATTAATATGTTTCTACAAAATGGAAAATTAAAATGTTTCACTTGTTTTTTGTGATTATGTCTATTCCCATATGCTATGGGTGACTTTGCCAATTTCTTTTCCCATTGCATGTGGAAATATGAGTATTAATTTGACATGATCTTATGAAATTTTAGTTTATGTTTTTCTAATTTTTACTAGTTTGCTGGAGAATTCTGGATTCTGGTATACAGCAAGAACTTCATTACTTCACATATATGATTTGCTGTTTCCATAAGAGCATGGAAATTTCTTGCAAATCTGGTAACATTTACAGGATTTCAGAAGCAAATCCACAGGGAAACAAAACACATGATAGGGGAGGGATACTGTAGAGCAGTAAGAGAGCATCTGTCCAGAAAACATTTCTGAGAACAAGTTTCATATTGTCAGAAAAGCTGTTCCATACAATACCAAACACCAGTACTTAGAACAGCTAAAGAGAGAACTTGTGGAAGAAATACAGAAGAGCAATCCCTGAGGACTGACTCCCTGGGAATTGGAGGCACATAGAGCAAGGCCTCATGGAAATGAACTTTCATAACAGTGCTCTTTCAAAATGCATTTTTCAGAGTTTCTGTTAACACAGTCTTGGTGGCTTAAGATCTTTCAGAATAGTATAGTACACAGGAGAGCAGAGGCAAGGGAAGGGAAGGGAAGGGAAGGGAAGGGAAAAATTTCAAGGATTGCATTGCTGATTAGCAGTTAGCCCAAGTTGGTCCTTTTGTCCCTGTCTAACTTTCAGAGTACATGTGAACATCTCAACAGATTTTTATTTTCTGACATGCATGCATGTGCAAAATATACCTTAAGATACTTCTATGTATTTGCACAATTTGCATTAGTCAATTGAAAATGAAAGGCACATTCTCTTTTCTGTTCTTTCATGGTGTGTATGACTACTAGCTGGGCAATTCTCCACTGTAGGGCACAATAAGCTGATAGATGTGCCTTACTTCTGGAAGGGCTCTGGCTGTTATCTGCTGGCAGGTGACCAATTGGCCAAACAGAGAGTAGTTTCACAGCTGAAGACCTCATAGCTGTAACAAGTTCCTTTACCCTATTCCACCCCTGTAGATTAGATGAATCAGGACCAGAAGTCACACAGAGCATCTAACACTGCTAATGTTGGTACAAGAAGCTGAAAGTGCACAGGGACTTTGAAAACATTCTACTTATCTAGTTACTGGTTGCAGCAGATCATAAATGCACATCAATCAAAGAAAAGAAAAGAAAAATAATTTTTCCCTCTGTAAATACACACTACTTAGACAGTCCTGAGGGAAATTCCTGAAACAAATCAGTACAATTGTATTTTTTACATGAAACTAAAGCTAGCTTGTATTAAGATCCTAATATCAGTAGCATAGGTGATGGTAGAAGGTATCTCTCTGATATTCAGTACTCTGTATGACAGTGGTTAACATCTTGACATAATGGCTTGATAGGTCTGAAGAACCTATGTAAAAGACAGAGGAATCATTTTTTGGTTTGGGAAAGGGGAAGTTTCTGGGATGGCCCAAGAGAGTACCTCAGAGACACTTTCTGCAGTTATGTTGAATTTGTGATGCCATTTTAAACATTAGAAAAACACTTGCACAAAAAGTAAGAGGGTAATCTGCTGATGCAAAAATTAAGATGTCTATGATAGTTTTCCCTTCTAAAAAAATGAAAGATGTAATCAAACAGCAAGTTATAGGAAAACTGCAATAGTGCAATTAGAGCAAACAAAATGATGCAATGTCTAGAACAGGGAAAAAGGCATTGTAAACTTTTAGCTAGCATGGACTCATACCTTTGTGGCCAGAGGTGCTATGTCCTTAGATGACCAGCTTGAAATGCATCATTGTTCTACCCATATATGTATGTGGCCAGAGACACAAACACAAGCTCACACTGCTGCACGTCCAGAAAAGTAAAATTTTCAGAACTCTTGATTGTATTCAGGCTGAGATAGCATATTCTGCTGAGAGGCAAAATGTATTGGTTCTGTCCTGATGATCTGATAACATGGTCGTGTGTTTTTTGGATCAATATAGGGTCATGTCTCACCAGGTGACAGCATAGTTGGGGATCTGTGGTTGCATGCAATATGTCTGAGTGTTCAGGGGTGGGTTAACAGGGGTGAGGGTGGGGTGGAACAGAAGAGTCACCAGGCTTCCCAGTTCTTCCTTTAAGATTCCAGGGAGTTCAGCTTGTGAAGCTGGGCTGAGCTCACTGAACTTACTGCATAACTGAAAATGCACATCACAGGATCCTGTTTAGAAAGCTGTAATTGTAGAAAATGTCTGTTTCATTTAAAAGAGTGATAAAGAAGGGCATCTCACTTTTTTTTTTTTCAGACTCTTGAGACGATATGTATGTCTCTTCTGTGATTTATACCAGTGCATTCATGATTAGTTTTACTCTTGTAATGAGGGCTGCTCCAGGCAATCCACATTTTTAAGCATATATAATTCACCATGCACAGCACACACCTGGTAATAAGACACAATTATCATAATTCTGCACTTTAAAAAATCTTCTTATTCTCACTGGATACATCCTGAACTCTCACATGTCTTCCAAAAGTAATTATTCTATTTTCTTGTTACTTCTTTACACGTTTTTGGTGTTAAGATAAATCAAGAGTTTACTGTCATTAGAAACGAAAATAAACAAAACTATAAAAGCTGCATCACTGCTACTTGAATCTTCAAGGGTAACTAAAAAAAATCCTCAGTAACAGCATAATTCTGTCTTCCAAATTGCTGTCATGATTCATACCTGATATCAACCAAAGTTAAATTTGTTGGTGGCATTCTCACACAAGTGTTTTATATGAACAAAATTACTGCTATCTTTTATGTAAGAACTCAGATTATTTGCTCCGTGAAGTCCTCTTTGAAGAGGTTGTCCTCTCCATCATCAGATAAACACAGAAAAATGAAATGAACTAGATTAATTCTCTTAGCCAAATTTATTCCATGGATGTAACTGTTGAGAGCACCAGAAATTTCTAAATCTTTTATCATTGTTTTAGTTCAGGAAAAGTAACTTTTTCTATTTCCGTATAACAACAGAGACCTCATTCTTGAGAAAATGTTCTTTTGTAGAGAACATACAGTGCTCAGGAAGTGAGCTTAAAAATCTATTATTTCTTGTTTCTATGTGGAATGCAAGACAAAGTTTGGCTATCTTCTCAGCCACAGGTATGTATCAGAATTGCAGCAGGGTAAAGCCAGGTAGACATAAAGTCAGTTTTGATCATCTTGAAACTACCTACCCTATTCTGACTGAAATTGAATTGCTGCAGATGTCATTTTTTTAGTGCACAATTAATAAAGGCAGTAGCAAAGTATTTACAATAGACATCAGATTTACAGGGATTCCTGTCTCACCTCAGTGTGTGAAGAACCTAACCAAAAATTCACCTTTTCTTGGAAGTTCCCATGTCATTAGGATATTTGTTGTTCTGATATGGGATGGTCTTATCTTATGGATGATATTAATTGAAAAGATGTTACTAAATCTAACATTAAAATCCACATGGTCTGTTTTGAGGCATATGAACTACAAGACCTGCATACAATTCCTCCTTCTGCATGGTGAACAACTGTGCAAATATTTTATACATACTAAGTTGAGTCTACTAGAGGTTTCAGCTTTGCAAAAGATACAAAGGAATGTAGAAGAAGCCCTAGGTGAGTAGCATTGCAGATATGTTGCTGTAAAGAAGCTGGCCTATTATGCAGAATAGGAACAATGATCTGGTTTGCTCTTTGGAAAAGAAAATAGAGACTTGATATTTTATTATGGGTAGGATGTTGCCTAGGATTGCCTTGATTAGTGAGTAAATGCAAGATGAATCTGCAATAGCAGTTGCGTTGTAAGTACTAGAGTGAACTCCACAAGGCAGATTTATGAAATTGATAAGAATCTGTCACATTGTTTAATATGTTAGTTCTAGGAAATGTAGTTGAGACATACAATTTACTGAGTTCTGTATTTCATTTGCATTTTATATTGTTTCCATTTATAATCAGTTCTCTCTCCATGTTCCCTTATCCTTCATCTAGGCACAGCCCAGTCTCTTTCCATGCTATCCCCACCCAACAGCTCTCAGGACTGACCCTATTAGCTTCCTCTCTGTTCCTTGGTCCTACTTAATCTATCCTAAGAGGTGTTTCTTGTCTGAAGTCCATTCCCTTTGTCTTTCTGTTTCTCTTTCTTTGCACTGAAGAGACAAAATGAGTGGACAGCAGCAGATGTTTTCAGTGGTGATTCTTCAGGATCTTCATTTCCAAGCTGCCAGGAGTGTATTCCCCCAAGAACAAGGCTCCTGTGGTGGCTGATGAAGCAAAATTGAAACTCAAGAGATCTCAAGAGAACTACACCAAGGGTTGGTCATCCAGTAGATGCCTCAGTTATCACTGACAGCTACGCTGTATAACTATGAGAAAGTTACTTCGGCAGCACAGAGGTCTCAGATGTCTGAGGATATCTCACCTAATAGTTGATGAAGTTAGCAGAAATGAATCAGATTCCTAGAGGGCCTGGACAGCATAGTCACAGCAATCTTAATGCGATGAAGTGGGGGTAAAACCAAACTGTTGGCAGTTCAGTGCAGGCAGATGAAGGTGTATTGTATGGCTGAGAAGCTGGAGAAGGTGATGTTTGATCACTGATGTGAAGGCCTGTGTCTCTGGTTTTGTAGAGAGGCCTGCAGGAGGAGGGTCCTATCCGTGCTCAGCTGTTGCCAGGTTTCTGCATAGAAACAGCAGTCAAGAATATCTTCTTTCTTGCTGGAGAGGATTTTGCCCTTTTCCTCCTGATGCACTGTAGAATTGTCTTGGGGATTTTGTTGAAAATCAGAGAGGTTATGATGAAACATAGATCTGTTTTCTTTATATGAAAAAAAAACCCTTTTTTGTCTAAAAGACAGTAGCATTTCAGTGACTTTTAAGTGAAAGAAGATAGTTAGCTTGTGTTCAAAATGAAACAGGGAAACATTTAAAGTCTTATGGTTTTGACTTGGCATAATTCTGTTTTCACTGATTTTAGGCACAACGCAGAATCAAACCTATTGGACATGACATTTGGACACATTTCTGCTGTGATTTTTCTTTTGAAACAGACAATACAATTACACAAGATAGAAAGGATAAGTGGAGAAAGTCCATGTTACTTTCAGAGTTTATTGATGCATATCACAGTGCCAAATGCTTAACTGTTTTGCTGGAATGCAAATTGTTGAATTGCATTTGGATTTGCATTGGAATGCAAAGTGCCCTTCCTGCAAACTCTGACATGAAGGTACCTAGAGAATAAAGAAAGTAAGATTTGACCCATTATGAAATGAAGCTCACTACTGAGGCATGAAAATATTAATCTCAAAGAGCTCAAAATAACCTTGTAACACTTGTGCAAGAATGCTTCAGTCTCTAAGCTAGTATTATTCTGGGACACCAGAAATTCAAATATTCTAATACTCTAATACATATTTCTGGAAATTTAACAGATGTATGCAAGTGACTGATGATTAATCCTAACCCAACAGCTATTAAACAGGATTTGTTGAAATGCACTATAAAATAAATAGCAGTGCCTGGGCTATCTAAATACTAACTCTGAGAGTGCTACCACAAGTTGGAACTTGAAGAATCAGGAAAAAACATTATAATGGAGAGGAAGAAGGCAAGAATACCTATGTAACAAAAAAAAGAAAAAAAAAATCCCCCACTCAAAAGAAGTCCAAGCCTAAAACACAAGACCAAGTAGAGAGAGGAGTATGAGGAAAAATGAGGCCAGTGTACAAAAGGCTGTGTGAGATGGTGGAAACATAAGGGCAAAAGACCTGCAGACAGAAGGCAGAGCAGAAGGGAAAGGACTAAAGATACACACCAGCATCAGAGAGAGGAAGATCTTTGTGATGGGGGACTCCTTGTTAAGAAAAACTGACAAACATGTCAGTAGACCATCCTCAGAAAATGGAGTGGTGTGGTGTCTGTCAGAGTCACAACCACAGCAGTTGGGGTTGAGATGATCTGGCAAGAGGGATCCATGTGTCACATTGCCACGTTATTGCTGGGATGAGTCCAGAAAGATATGTCAGATGGGGAAAGGTGAAAGACTTTTTTTTTTTTTTATTTATAAAAGGATATGTGATCCTGAGACTAGTTGCAGTTTCTGTCCAAGATCTGACATGATGAAGGATTGGTGTCATAAAGAAGACCTGCAGAACTTAGTCACCAGGATTCATAGGTTCCTAAATTAAGACTGCTTATAAAAATCTGTTGAATCATAACTTTGGATGTGCAGAAGTTGTTTTAGGTAGAAAAATCACCGAATGAACAGGTTCAAGGTGAAAGAATATACTTGAACTTTGGAAAACTCTTTTATTTTTTTCCAAATAGGAGTGGTAATTTGAAGTTTCTGCTTCTTCTACAGCATTTAAACAAGATAGAGTGGTATCTCCAATATCTGTCTCCAATAGTGTGTGGTGACTTCCTCAGCTGGGAAACCTCCAATATCTGTGTGTGGTGACTTCCTCAGCTGGGAAACTGAAGGAAGGAACAAACAAAGGACGCACAGACAGCAAACAGCCTGACTATGACAGTGGGCTTGGTAGAGCCCTAAGGGCAATGTTATTGAAAACATGGCCTCTCCACTCCTGAAAAATATACTTCACTTTCCCTGTGAGTTATAACCCTGCTAAGTGCAGGTGCTACATTTTCAATGTACCATGTGCCCACTGTGAGATGCCTCATTTCTTTCCCAGGAAGATGTTCCACTTAAACATAATGAAAATGATGATACTTGTTGAAACCAGAAATATTGGCAGGTACTTTGAGTCCATATGATTTAGAATGACATTTTCCTTCCTGTATAAAAGAGGAAGATGATGGAAGATGAAAGATGCTGCATGCAGGAAATGCTAAAACAAGAACACAACAAATTTTAAAGCAATATGCAAGACAGTTTGCTGAATTTGTGTGCAGAGTTGTTTTTGCTAGAGCTCATAAAAGTGGTGCTCTTTCCATGTGTGCTTTTGTCTAACTATCTCACAGCAGAATGACTGTTTTCAGCCAAACATTTTTTGGCTATCTTGAAGAGCTACTACAGCACTTCAGTACTTCATCTTCCCTATGGGTCAGAGGCTTCCTGGGTGGTAAGTCTGGCTCACATAATGTTTGTCTGCTGGTCACTTAATTGAGCTACCATCTGAACCACTTTTGATGACTCCTGCTTCACAGTTTGTACTCACTGTGTTTTAGAAATATGTGGATTTTGTTTCCATCTCTATTTTGCTTGTGCCAGGCTGTTTTTTACCTTAGCCCCATCTATGCCAAGGTGAGAAGGAGCAGCTTTGGATACCCCATGTGCCAATCTCCTGGCAGACAACAGGTATGTGTCAGGAACCACAGGAAACATAAAATCTAATGGAGACAGCACTGATTGAATCTGTATTGATATTTACTTCAGATCTCCTGCTGTGTCTTAGTTTCATTCACAGAGAGGTTTTGGTGTGCATGAACTAGAATCCTGTTTGGGGAAAACTAAGCTAGAGCTCCACTGCAGATGAGGGCCCAAATATCTTCCAGTCTTTCCTGAATGTATGTGGGTACATATATCCACTGGATATCTACAACCTGCAGAAAGAGAATGTGACATACAGTGTATTAGATAAAATGTAGTTTGAAGAAAAAATTCTGAACCACTTGCAGTGTAAGTGGAGGAGCTTGTGCAAAATACCAACTAATGTAGACATTGCTGTATACTAGACAGGAGAGTAGCACATAGATGCCACTGGGAATTGAATTATGTGGACCTTGTACAGTATGATTATTTCCAAAGCACAGGAAATGACAGAATCTATTTGTGCTTCTCAGAACACTCTTGTAGTCACCTTCCAGGCTTTGCCTTCAATTCTTTGTGTTATAAAACCAAGGGGGGGGTGGGGGTGTTTGCAGGGCATGGTAGCCAAATGTGAGGTATAAAACCAAGGGGGGGGGGTGGTATTTGCAGGGCATGGTAGCCAAATGTGAATGTGACACAGCTACCAGGTGACTTCAATGTCACATTGTTCTTATTTGCACATCTCAATACAAATTTCTCCTTGACCTTCAATAAATTTGCATCTGTGTACAGTGATGTAGAAGGCTGTCCAGGATGGGATGGTTTTATCTGTCAAAGTCTCAAATGTCTTGTCCCAGGATTGTTCCTTCTTCATAATCTACAGCATTTGCCCTGGATGTGGATGACCTGAATACTAAGCATGTGAATGATCTGATATTAGCTGCTCTTGTGCCTAGGTGAGAGATTTGGTCCTCATTCTGTTTCAGTTATGTGTCCAAACCAGTAGGTTAATCTTGAAAGTCTCCTTCTTGCTCTCATTTACCTCAAAAATAATCCCGAACCTGAGCAGTGTTTTCACTGGGACACTTCCTCATGTAAATTTAGTCTTTGATAGGCTGGTTATTTCCCAAGAGACAGTTCCCACACACCTCTGCTCAGGGCAAATACCTTATATAACTCAAACACTGCTCACATCTCCAGTGTCTTCAGTGCCAAACTAAACCCCACTAGACCTGCATTTACCACTTACAGTATAGTATCTTTGAAAGAACATATTATATCCCTTATCCAGTATTTTATGTGTTTTCCTGTGGCTATTAAATGTACCTTTGTAGCTATTTTTTATTCCTGTTTAATACAATGTTGTCATCACTCTAGTGTTTTCCTGGATTTGGGATAATTTCACCTTCAAAAGCCTTCAAAAATTTCTTCATGGTTTTCAATACTGCCTTTTATAAATTATTGCCTTAGTGCTTGATTTCTTAATTAACAAAACTATAGGGATGGATATATATTTTTTCTGGTTCTGGTCTTCCTATGCTATCCAAACTATAACATTTCCAGCAGGTTTTTTTCCTATAATTGTTATCAAATCTTTATCATTTGACCAATATGCAGGACTATGGTGAATCATTTCTGCTGAGAGGGAAAATGCTGATTTGAGTCAAGTAATTCCCTACCACAGTCTGTTTCTGTTTAAAAGACTGTGCATGGATTTCTGAATGCAATGGAAGCTGTTTACTCTTTTCTTGTAACAGTTTCAAAGACTGTCTTTCATATATTCTACATCTGCTCCTTGCAGGTTGGCAGTTATCAGGAAGCTAAGCATTTTCCAGACTGCTGCAGTGGTAATGTTCCCATCTTGTGACACTGTAGTGATTGCCCTGTTTCCACATTCCCAGTATAGTTGCACATACCCTTGCCTTGTCAACCTCATGACCATTCTTTCACTCCCTACTGCATTTTTTTTGTGCCAAGCACAGCAGCACATGACTGCAACCAAACAAGCTCTTCATCCCAGTGTTGGTAGCTACTTTCAGATCAGGGTTCTTGGTAACAAATCAATAGACTGTTGAGTCATTTGGCATAGAGAGTAGAAACAGCTCAGGAACTGGTGTATTGCCATCTTTCATATGGGCTCTACCAAATTGTTAAGCCAGATTTCTAGCTCATTTCAGTTAGTGTTGCTTAGACTTGGATGGAATTTGATGACTTGAGTGGCTTTCCCCTGCTTTTACTTACTGCTGTATCAAGAGGGATTGTACTTACACACCTATCAAGCTGAAAAAAACCCTGTGCTCATTCAAGATCAATGACTCACTGATAGAAATTAAACCTTTTCAGAAAAATTCCTCCAGCTCAATTTTGTGCATCACCTACATGGAATTCTTAATATTAATAGCCTATACAATTCATCTTTAAAAAAAAGCCTATAATAGATATAAAAATCAGTCTACTGACAAGAAATCTATTAAAAAGGCTAGACAGTACTGATGGAAACAAAGAATATCCTTATAGTGTTTGGCTGTACCCACTTTAAGAGTACCTGCATCTCAGCTGAGTTGAATGTTACTTATTTTACTCAAAGTGCTCCCTGCAAAAGCTTTTCTTGTGCCATGTTACTTGGTTATAGCTTTGTTTCTGGAAAAAATTCTGCTCCCTAGAATTTTTTAGCTCTCAGATTTGTTAGCAGTGGCCCCAAATTCAAAGCTTGTGGTACCTGTTCTGGTTTGAGAGTCTACACTGGACATGCTTGAGAATGCCTGACATCCCACTGCCTTGTGCCATCTGCTACAGAAGATCTGGAAGCAAAGTCAGTTTTCTCAGATTTTTCCAAAAAGATTTCTGAGTGGAAAAGAGGACATGTCCAGGGACACCCAGACAAAGGAGTCCTAAGCTCTTCGTGGTATTTCTTCCTTATCCGTGCAGTGTGAATTTTCTATTTGTAAGGATGCTCTCTGGTATAGGAATTAGGACAGTCCCTGTGTTTGAAATGATGTTCCATGAATACTTCTGAGTTGAATTTCAAACACATAACACTAACTCAAAACTTGGTCTCCTGGAACTAAAGGCATATTTCTTTCATGATCTGTATATGTCTGTACTCTGCCCAAAGTAGGCAAAGAACTGATTGAAAAACGATCTGCAGAACTGGGCAGATAAGTTTTTATGATCTTACATTTTGATGTCACACTTTGGCTTACTGCATTTACATCTGGGTGTTTGTTAGCAAAATTTTAGTCAGGGCTGAAAAGCTTATGTGTATGTTAAAGAGGATAGTCACAATAAAAATGAAATTATAAAAAGTCTTGTTTCTTCCTCGTGTCTTATCTGAACTGCATAAACAAATCAGTGCCAGGTCACTGTGTCTGTGCAATACAATAATTGACTCAATATGATGCAACATGAAATGAATAGAAAGACTCTGGTAGCTAACTTCCTGCACAACAGAGCCAAAAAAGCATGTGTAAATCAGAATGGTGGAGAGGAGAGCTCATACAGATATGAGCTGATGTAATTTTTAACAGGATTCAAACAAAGTGTGCAATGTCTTTGAGCAGTGATTGGATTCCAGTTACAGTGAAGTGAACTTATGGAGCTACACCCATACTATAATTTGTATTTATTATGAAAAATTTTTCCATGATTTGGTGCTCAAAAGACATTCCAGAGCTAAGTAATGTTGTCTCAGGAGGGCAGTAAAAGGTGCATCCTTTCATGAGGCAACTTCTTATCTGTTTGTTAATGCCTCTCATCACACTATTTACAAATATAAAGTTACAGAAATCTGCTATGCAAGTCTAACCTACTTCTATAATAGTTTATAGATATCTGTTCCAGCTACAGGGAAGAGAGATGCACCCATTTTGTGCATGTGTGAGAACAAAATTTAGGTTTTTTGGTGCATATAAGCCTGCAGGTTTCCACAGGAGCCATGTGAATGCAACAGCATGTTCTGATCCCTTAAACTTATTCTGAGGCCCATGTAGGCCTATAAAATATAGGCTACAGTTGAAAACAAGGTTTTAATTAACACCTATCATTTCTGAGACTGCTGCTGACAATGCCTATCTTGTTAAAATGGATCATTGTTTGTGAAACGGTAATTAAAGTTATTCTCTGCCAGAAAGATTGGACGTGTTCCTGCTCACCCATTTCTCAACACAATCCACTGCTGTGTCCCCAGTCCCTGCTGTTTCCTCTTTGCACACCCACACATGGTCATCATTGTTTTTTGTTATATTCTACATAACAGCTCATATCACCTCATTCCCAACCTTTTCAGTAGAATATGTTTGGTTGTTTGGCTTCTTTGCTTTTAGGAATGGGAAGGACTATGCATGTATGTCTCACCTTACATAGGCAGGAGAGTATGCTAGCTGAATGTGAAATAGGTTGGACAAACTGAGTATGGGAAACTGCTGTGGCTCTGCCATAGAATTGGAGGATTTGGGAGTAGAGTCATAGTCTATAGGTTCCACTAATCTCCAAACCAGTGTCATGCTAAAGATTGGACTGTACTAGGCTACATGGCTACAGGCCTGCATAGTCCACAAGAAAATACAGGTAGTATTTATCTCAGCAGGTAAAAGCTTCTGGTCAGTTAAAATAGTTACCCAACTAAACTAATTTTGAGTACCCTTAGGCAACTGATTAAGAACATCCTGATGAATATTTTCGTGCCAGGAAACTGGTTAGTCTAAACAGTGCCTCTTTTGTTTTGTTAGTCAATAGCACCTTGTCAAACATCAATGCATATCCAGTTCAGACTGATGCTGAATGGCATGATGCAGGTGAGCTGGGCTGGGAGATGATCATCAGCACATTCCAAAATTGCAGTCTGGCTCATTTTGTATATTGAAAGTGCCTCACTGGCCATTTCTGTGTCTTACCAAAGGGTAATACTTGAAAGAGGCCTTTCTTATCAATCGATAACACATCAGTATCTCGCATTTATTGAGACTCTGAATTTGATAAAATTAACCTAGCTTCTTCTAATTTTCTTTCTGTAAACTACCTTATGCTTGACAAAGTACTTGGCCCTGGTTGTAAAACTACACAGGGCATGCAGTAGTTAAATAATGAAATAATAAAAAGCCACGTTTCTTCCTCTTCTTGTATCTGAACTGCATAAACAAGTTGGTGTCAGGCCACTGTATCTGTGCAATAGAATAATGGGCTCAATCCAATGCCCCATGAAATGAATAGAAACACTCCGGCCCCAATGGATCTTCAATCAGTCTCATCCTGCAGACAACCAAATGGTAAAAAGAATCTGGTGATTCCTGATGATTTACTCTTCTGTAATAAATTAGTATTTTGGGTAAAATAGAAAGTAGGAAAGGGAGGAGGCAGAGAACAATCTGATTTTACTGCAGAAAAATAATATAGAGTAAGAATATTCTAAAAAAAATGTGCTGGCAAAAATGAAGTTTCTCCTTATACAAAACATGCTGCTTGAACAGCTACCATACATTTCAGTGAATTAAGCTACTTTAATTAATTACAGAATACTTATACAGTGCTTTGCTGATCAGTAATAAAGATAGTTAAAAAAACATTTGCTAAGTTGTTATATTATACCCTGACACTTGCGTTCTGTTTTAAAAAATCATCCTGCCACAGAAGAACGCTAATGGCTTAACAGCCTAAAGCTTGGCAGTTTGTGGAACCTTGATGTTTAATCTAGATAGATGTTCTTGTTTATACAGCTGTGTAATCAATGTATGCAGTAGAGTTATGGTGCTACACAACCATTAGCTCTATTTACATAAATATTATGTTTTATCAATGGACAAATGCATCACTTTATACAGGAATGTATCACAGAAAGAAGTTGAGAATTTTAATGAGAACTTGCTCCTGTATTTTTATGGTTTATTGGATGTTTATAGCATATAGTATAATTTTTCATAAAGCTTCATGAGTCATTGTAGCATATCATTGATTTCATACAATTCAAAAATTACCTGGCTTGGGAAATTTGAAGTTTCTCAGCTCTTACTGGTTTGTGTACTTTGAGGAAAACTGTTTCTGACTAGATATTTCTCAAAATAGTAGAAGGTCTGTTCTATATATGTCACTTGTGAATATATGAAATAACCTATGTTGATATGAGTGTTGAAAGTATATGTTTCTATGAACTAGATCATAGGAATAGAAAGTCACAAACAGGAACAAAGGTGAAAGCTATGCCAGGGGAGGGGATGTGCCTTAAAGCATAGAATTTTTAGTTGTCGTTGAGATCTGCATCAGAACATTTTCAGGTTTCAATTTGAATATACAAAAATGGATCAACTACTGCATACGTGTCTATACATTTGAAGATATAGAAAACAATATTTTTATTTGTGAGATAATAACCTGAAAAATTGATAGGAGTAAATGAATTGCTTTTGCAGATAGTAAATTTATTAGCAATGAAGCTTGGTAAAAGAACACAACTACCTATGAATTTGAGCAAAGCTGGTAAGTAGATAACCTTAAAGTGAATGAAAAACGTAAGATTTAAAAACAAAAAAGTAAAAAAAGGTTTTATAAATGGAAAAATTAAACTTGTGATTTTGCAACATTTTCTAATTGAGAATTATTATCTTCTATGAAATTGATTTTTTAAAAGGAAATGAAACAATAGTATAAAACAGATTCTTTGAGGATGATGCAAAGTAGAAACTTTTTTCTTTGTGAAGAAGAAGAGATTGAGAGGACTGATAGGGTACAGACAGCAAAACTTCATGACTCTCACAACTTTACTTATTTGATGTTCTCTGTTGTGTATGCAGCCTTAGTAAAATATCCTGTGGTTGTGTTACATCTGTGGGAGTTCTCTTGTGAATTTGAAAGGATCCATGATCTCACTCTCAGTCTTTATGTCTTTAAGAAGGATTTCTGCGCTTATATAAAGTAGAGAGAAAATCTGGGAGTTAGGAAGGCAGACTGGTGAGATTGAGAGCCTTTTTGAGATGGATGGATTAGGAGGATGTTCTTCAGAAACAATTAGACCATGACATAAACTCTTTCCATTTCTCCTGTGTCCCTCCCTAGTACTGTTTCTTCTTGATTCATTCTCTTTCTTTAGTATTTCTCTGGAAGTGAGAACATTCAGTAAATGCTGCAGTGAAAACTGCCAAAATTACTCATGAAATGCTGTATTTCTTCTGCTGCACCAAACAACTTATGAGGAAGTGGCCAGCAAAATGTTCTCTTTTTAATTACACCATGCACTCCATTTCTCAACCAGGTATTGAAAGGTAGTAATGTCCCATGGACTAGGCAAACTTTTCTAATACATTCTAGAAATAGGATGCTACTTGAACAACATAAATTAAACCATACTCTTAGGAATGGCTTCAAATATCTACTTGGGATTAATTTATTGTTTTATTCACAAAGCATGTATTGAGTGGGCCTGAAATAAACAATTCAGTGATGAACCCAGCAAAACATCTGAAAACTTCTATACCTGGTAGTTACTGCTACAAACACTGTGAAAGCTAAGCTTAAAATGTTGACTAACTTTGTGCCATTTGGTTTATATTTCTTAATGGGAGGATATTTGCATACTTGTGACTTGGCACTGTGTGTGCAAAAGGGACACTGGGCCATCTTCACAGATTCCACACAGAAATCCATGATTCTTCATGTACAAATGATTAGCCAAAAATTCAACAATAGATGTGAAATCTGCCAAAAAGACTTTGTATTTAGTATAAACTGATGTCATGTCTTCATTTCTAGAAACCTTTTTTTCTGCAGATTTCTCCACTCTGAGTAGAATGCAAATTCAACACTGATGGTTTCTAAGTGATTGAAAACATTTAAAATACAAATTATTTGCATTCAAAACCTTGATCTTTGTTCTCAAGACCTTAAAAATACCAAGAAAATCAGAACTTGCCATTTGTTTTCACCCACATTCATTAGTAACATTCTATTTCCAGACCATAATTCTGATTCAACATCTTTTAATTGAAGAAACAGGCAATTTCTTCTGTAATTTTCATCACTTGCTATTTGTGAATTAAGGGACTTGACAAGCCACTATAAATTTTTGACAGTTCCTGACATTTTTTTAAATGACCTGTCCTTGAAATGACTTATTTTTGCATTTTTACAGTGTCAAGGGTGATGATGAGGATTATAGAAAAAGAGTTCATAATATGCCATACATATTATGCAGCTTTAAAAAGAACCATAGCATAACCTACTCCATGAAAGCTAGGCAGGCTGACACTGTTTAGTCCTTAAAGAAAAACTTGCACCAGAAAAGAACATCTGATCAAAAAAAAACACATAAAATACACCCCAAATCAAAACCCCCATGAAACCTAGGCAGGCTGACACTGTTCAGTCCTTAAAGAAAAACTTGCATCAGAAAAGAACATCTGATCAAAAAAACCCACATAAAATACACCCCAAATCAAAACCAACCAACCCAAAGAAAAAACCACCAACAAAAATTTTTTACAAAAACATCTTGGAACAAAGTCTGTTTTTCATATGGTCCACTGAAAAGAAAAAACCACCAACAAAAATATTTTACAAAAACATCTTGGAATAAAGTCTGTTTTTCATATGGTCCACTGAGATGCAACCAGCTTCCTCTGGAACTAATCATGATCCCACATGGGCGTTTCTCACAGCTTTTTTCTACAACATGATGAATCATCTTCTGTCCACCTTCCAGTGTCCTGAAAGGTCATGGCACCATCAGCCTGAACCCAGGGAAAAAGTAATTAAAGAACTTTTTTCTGACCTCAATGCACAGTAAAAAACTTCAGAATATAAAGAAGTAGCATTTTCCATTGTCAGAGACTGAGATGTGGTACACAAGATTGGTTTGGGGGTAGGGTTTGAGAGGAACTTGGGATCTGTCTAACAATAATTTCAAAGCCCACAGCCACCAATAATCTCCAGGTTATTATTAAATTTATAGCACGGGCTTTTTTTGTCACCTCTATCAGTTCATCCTTGCTATTTTGACTGAGTGAAGTTAGCCAGGTTATGTTAGGTGGAGGAACTGCAGTGATGGCTTCTGTGAGAAAAATCCAGGAGCTGGTCCCAGACTGGACACAGCCTGTTCCAGGTGGATACAGCCAACACTGCAACGAACCCAACACAGGACACATCTGAGCCTGTCAGCAGCGATGGTGAGACCTCTGTGAAAGCATATCTAAGAACTGGAAGAAAAATGGAGGAGGAGACAAGGAGGGAACAAAAAGAAGTGATAAGAAGTAGAAGGAACACCAAGGTGAGAGGTGGAAAAGGAGGAGATGCTCTGTGGCAGGGCAGATATTCTTGAAGAGACTGCAGCACATGGAGGATTTGCAATGGAGCAGAGGAAGCACCAATGGAAATAAACTGCTATAGCCTGACTTAAGCTCTCCTAACAAGTGGGAGAAGAGGAGACTGAAGTCATGCTGAGCCTGGGAAAAGAGGAAGGTTGTGTTTTCCCTAAATGTTGTAATGTTGGGCTTTTTCTTTTCTCTTTTTTTTTTTTTTTGGTGGGTTGTTGT
Organism: Acanthisitta chloris; assembly: GCF_000695815.1. Lineage (NCBI taxonomy): Eukaryota > Metazoa > Chordata > Aves > Passeriformes > Acanthisittidae > Acanthisitta > Acanthisitta chloris. The sequence goes on from NW_008683028.1 coordinate 39,888, forward strand.
TCCCTTCTCCTCCCCTCACAGTATCTGAACAAATACTTCAATATTTATATAAATCAGCAATAAATTAAACTAAATTGCCAAGCTGAGTATGTTTTGCCCATGACAGTAATTGGGAAGTGATGTCCTTGTTTTTATTTCATCCCAAAATCTTCTTCCTCTCTTATTAATCCCATGTTTAGTTTCCATGTCCTAGTCAGGAGGAGTGAGTGAGCAGCTGGGTGGGTGTTTGGCTGCCAGCTGAGGTTAACTCACCACACCAGCTCATCTGTCTCCATGGACAACCTATCTGTACCGAACTGCCAATAGCAATGGGTAGCCACATGCTTTCCAATGAGCGTGGTCACTTGTTTACGAATAATTAAGGGATATCTCACACTGTCAAATCAACATTCCTGGGACAAGCTGAACTGTAGATCCTCTGGTGGTCAAGCTTCTACAGAGACTGCTTTCTTACCTCACTACACTTGCTAACCCCATCTGAAAATTGGCCTAAGGCAAAGCAAATTCTTCCTGAAGCAACCTGTCAGTCTCCTGGTCCTCTTGCTCTTGGTACATACTGTCTGCTTCTCAGAGTGTCTAATTTATTTTCTCTTGTAGTAGTGATCAATGGCTGTCAGCTGTTTTTCTTTTCTCCTGAAACTGTTTCTAAATTAGCCTGTCATGTCTTCCTTGAAGGGCACATGTAACAATTGTCCTTCTTCCTTCCACCATCAATGAGAAGTCATGACTGCTGCATAAAACTCTTATCAGAGCAGACCCCACCAAAACCATTCTGCTTAAGATTTCTCCTTGACTTAGCATCTGTCTTAGACATGAAAACCTGATTACTATTTTCAGGTAATCTCATTTACTTAAGATTTGTATGGTATTTAATATCAAGTTTTGGATTGCTTTAACAGATAAAGCAGTAGAAGAAAACCATCATGTGTGGGGTGTTTTGTTTCTGCAAATAATGGTATGGCAATTATTGCATAATGTGCCTTTATTCTGATGCCTATGGAAGGTTGTACAGAATGTATTTTATGATTTCTGGTGTCTCCTAGTAAAGGGCATTCACCCTTTAAGAATTTTTCAAAACCCTGTCATTGAAGATCATTAGTTGCTACCGAAGTCAATTCAGAACACAAATGTAATTGTTCAGCTGAAGAAGGTCTAATTTCTTGTTCTCTCATTTCTTGTGATCTCATTTTCCCAGTTCTCTAGGCTTTAAAATTCCAGATCTGAACTTCTAAAGTACAACAAAGGGAAGCCGCTTCAGAAGTTTATACTAACTTTATAAATAAGCAAAAAAAAGTAAAGCCTGGGTAAAGTTGAATAAAGCTTATTTATTTTTCTTTAGTTGGTCATTCTTTACAGCTGCTTTTGTGATGAGAGCTGCAGGTACACAAAAGGAATGATGAAACGAATTTCCACTCCCTCACATGCTTCCTGGATGACCTTCATCGCATCACAGAGTACGCTGCAACAAACCAGTGTGAATAAAGTTCTGGTTAGATCTGGCCTTGGGTGCCAAACCAATTCTGAAGTACACTTATCTAGTCTACTTTTGAAAGACACAGGAGAACATGATCTTAGCAGTGTAAAACAAGATCTAATTGGAGCTATGCAGAGGTCTCTATTCAATAATGGAAGAAAATAAAAAGGGAGTGATGTCTAATTATGCACAATGCTTAGGAATTAGGTATTTTGCAATGACTGTTCAATGACTATCACAGTCTTTCTTTGCTGTTATTATGGATAGCCATTCTCTGCTTCTCTTTATAGTGTTCACAGTGACACTGCATTTCCACCTAATAAGGAGCCATGCTGAGATGGAATGATCTAATTTGCTGTTTTCATTGAATCAGATTCTGGAAATTGAAAAAATTATTTTTCATCACTTCACCCACAATCTTTTCTCACTTACTCCTTTTCCTCTTTCTTTTTTTTTTTTTTTTTTTTTTTTTTTAGATAGGCAGCATCACACCATGTAGAACATGGATTTGAAAAGATTATTCTGGAAGTACTGAAATTGCTCTATCTTGCCATTTTTATTCAATTTCAAACTCTGGGTTAAAAAGGCCTCATAGTACAAGATAGAATTCTGTCTGAAGATACCTTCTCTTGTAAAGAATATCCAATTGCTGAAAAATACATGCTATTCACAACTGATCTCTTGCAATTGCCATAAAAATCTCTTATGTTCTGTCCATCTATTATCACTCAATACCAAATTAATAAAGTTTGAAACTTTTTAAGGAAGTATATTTGGAATATTTTCCTGAAATGTCAGATACATATGTCTTAGAAATCTGGAGTTACGTTATGCATCCCTAATGTAGAATCTCTAACTTGGAACGTTTCTTCTATCTTTCTTTTCTTTCACTGTAGATGAAACATCTAAGACATTTAATTATTTTAAATATGGTGAGAATAGACAACAGAGACAGAGTTTGTGAATTTCACATACATGCCAGTGTTTTACATCATCTAATGACCAGGCATTTCAGTGTGAATGGAAATGTCATCTTACATACAAACATATCTTATTTTTTTTTGCTGGTGGAGCTACCTCTAAGCCCTTATGATGCTTCTAAATCTTGGTAATGATGACCTGAGAGACATTGTTAGTACATCCCAGATGATGAATTTTACAAAGCTACCCATCAAGTAGTTGCTTTGCTATATAGTTTCAGGATTTGAGAAAGGAGGAATAAACTGCATGATGTGACTAAAGACAGTTAGTTAAAAGACTAAAATGTGTAAAAAAATCATTAAAGGTAATGAGGTTGAAGGAAATTTTAATTTCGCATAAATTTTCTTTACACAGGAGGCAACAGTCCATCTGGTCTGGGGGGGAAAAAAGGGAAAAGGAAAGATTTTTTTAAAAACTGGATTGTAATGTTGTTTGAAGCCTTTGATGAATTGAATACTTCTGGGAATCAGCTTTACTGGATCTGTAGATACTTCCATCTAGCTTATCTGGTGATAGACAGTCATATTGTTGAAAATATTTCATGACTCATGCATGATTGATAGCCAGCTGTCAGGGAAAAATAAACCAACTTTTTTGGAGTCACACAACAAAGGAAAAAAATGTTTTTCTCTCCTTGTCATTAACTTCAATCAGTGATACTGTTTATTTCCCTTTTAAAAAGACAGAAACAAACTTGCGAAGTTTGAAAGCCCAGTCCAAATGACACACAGGCAACTCCCCTGATTTCCTGTATGGGCTTTCTTATAAGATTTATAATTCATAACAAAGTAGAATGAAGATTAGAGGAATAAGCAAGAAAAAGCTCAAGCTTCTAAGCTTATGTGGGTAACAGAGACCAGTGTTTGCACTTATTAGGGTATAGATACGTATGTCAGCCTGAATCAATAGTGACTGAAAAGTGATACCACCTGTGGCTCTAAGGTCAAGTCTCAGCCATGCTTCTACTCTAAGACCAGGGAAAAAAAAGGCAAGTAATTAGTTGTCCTTCGCTGGCTATCAGGACTGGGGTGCTTTTGAATGCATGTTCAACACAGAGCCCATCAAACAGTGCCTAGTGACTCTTCAATTAAAAATATCCTTATACTTTACTTTTTGACTCTATATATCAGCTCCATAGATAGAGGACTGTCAGTATGTTTAGCAGATTTAATGATCAGTAAAGGTAAAATAGACTGGAGGGTGGTTGGGGAGGGAGAAAATCTAGTCCTTAGTGTTGGACACATTTCTTATTTTACTTGATTAATTTTATGCCAATGTGAATGAGATTTTTAATGAAAATTAGCAGGATGTTTTTCTCTTTGAGTGGCCCATTTTCTGTTACTGGATAAATTGGAATGCCTGTTTTGAATTGCATGCGAAAGTCACAGAATTTCACATTAATCAGGCAGCTAGATTAAATAGGGCTTGAGTTACAGTACATTAATCTGTTCAGGATAAATCTTGAATGCTATGATTGAGAAATTCAATTTAAAAAAAAAGATTATCCTGTTTGGGTAATATGTCTTGGTGTCTGTGAACCCACAGAAGTCAAGAAAATTGAAGGAATCTGTACCAGGATTCTGCTCTGAAAAACAGGTACATATGGGTGATTAAATGGATGTTTGCTCTTCTGCATTAGTAGAGTATCACAGGATTCAGGTTCCTCATTTTGACTTGAAAATAAGAGTATATGTTTGCATTCATTTTTGGTTTACAGCAAAGACATTAGTTTCAGACATTAGCTATCATCTTTATGTTCCTGTGTTGCTATTTTAAGGAATATCTTCTATACAAGCATAGTAGGCAGTTGAACACTTGTATATGTATGTATGAACTCATAAATGTTCTGAAAAACTCTGACTATAGTTCCTGTTTACCCTTCTCTGTGCATGCTTGTTTGTCTCAGTGTGAAAGTGAGCGCTACATGGATGCAAAGCAGGATAGGCTTTTGCACCTAAATGATGAAAGCAAAGACATGTCTGAACTCAATGGTCCCTAACTTTAATCCTACTTCTTCTTTCAGGATGTGGGTTTGTTGGTTTGGTTTCTTTTTTTGTGCAGGAGGGATAATAGAGGAATAATTAGAGTCAGAGTCTAACATTTTCTCTGTGGCACTTACTTTATTCACTTGCAGAGTCACTGACTAGTTTTCTCCTTTCAGCTGGGAACAGCCAACTTGTATTTCAAATAACTCTTTCATCTTTTTGACTCCAGTCCATTCTGTCTGAATAATCTTGCATCCTTTATTTATAGGTATAGCGAGCAGTAAATAAAGAGAACATACTGTGATTTTGTACTATAAACAAGAAGCAAAATATAAAGGAGAAAACCACAGGGTGGATAGGTCCACGATGTTTTGCAGAAAACTTACTTTAGATTTCATTTGTAAGGGGAAAACATATCCAGACAAAAACAAGTTTTATGGAAGCAGTGTGTTCACAGATAGCAGAATTTATGCCATAAAAGTTCAAAAATGCATAATAAATAGTTTGTTCTGAGTTTTCAGCCCTCTTCCTTCATACAGAAAAGACCTGGATACTTCTTATTTATAGACTTTAAAAAAGAAAATAAATCTCTGAAAAATGGAGTTGTGAAAGAACGGGGTGGAAAACCAGTCCCCAAAATGTATTCATGAAAACAAAAAAAGTGTTAAAAATGAGTTTGTAATTTACTGCAGCTCAGAGGCAGCAATAACTAATACACTGGAAATTTACCCATTTTATGCATCTATTTTGCTTGCTTTACTACTCTGCTGTTCATAAAAAGAGCATTTATTTCAGCAACTGTCATGTCACTTGGCATTTATGTGATCTCTGAGCTATGTGTGAAAATGCACTTTTTTCCAGTTTCAATTTTTATTGGAAAGTTATTTATTTTACAAATTGGTATCGAGTTGATTTGTTCTCCTGTCTAACTAGTTTTACTATTCTACTTTTATTATGTTCATTCTTATCACTTGGGAATCAGAACCGTAAATCATTTGGTTTTGTTTTTCATCCCCTGCATATTGCTGTCTTAATTCCACCTCCTTCTCCTCTCCCAGATATTAACTGGGAGATTAGAAACTATATTTTTTAATGCTTATACATTTTCTTACTCTTACGCTGCACTTATACAGCACTTTGGATCATCCACTGCATTTTGCTCTCAGCTGTCTTTTGACAGTTTACTCCATCATTGCTCTTTGCTGTTGTTATTATCTAGCTACTGCATACTGCAGACCTCCACTCCAGTTTCAGAACTGCTCCGTGGTTGGCACTGCTCACATCTACATTGGGAACCACATCTGTCCTGTGCAACTTCCAGCATCAAGTGTGGCATGAGAGGCATCAAATGCATAAAAGAAGTAGACAGGGGAAATGCAAGGTAATCATATTTCTGAATATGCACTCCCTGAGCTGAGGTCCCTGATGGCTGTTCTAGCTGTTGCAGGGATGTGCTGTGGTGCCAAATATCTCCTTTGAAACAGCAGAGTTTCAGAGGTTCCCCAGTAATCACCTAGAGGGAGTGAAGATTATTAGATAGTCTCCTGAGAGCTCACAGTAGTTTTCAGGAGAGGTTTTGTTCCTAGTTCGACCTCCAAAGATGCCAACTGAAAGGGAACTAAAAGATTAATTAACTCCACCAAACATTTAGAATTTAAAAGAAGAATCAATTTAAAAAACAGCTGAAGAGAGAGTTTGAATATGCTCGGTTGCAGTTTTCTTTTAACAAACCTGGCTTTCTAGCAAAAAGCTACTGCTCTATTTACTCAGTGATTAAATGAACGTGCAGGTCAATTGTTTCTCTGCTCCTTTGTTGTTGCTGTCAGCATAAATGGCCTTATTTCTTTAAGAAGATTGGCATAAAATGGAGGCTGTTCATTTCTAATAGCAAGCTTTACATGTGACAAGGCCATATTACTTCTTCTTGGTCTAAAACTGATCACAGAGTAAGTGTCTGCTCAATGGCTATTGATGGGAAAATCTCATCTGTTGCCTTGGCATTCTCAGTATATTTAGAAGCTGAGAACCCAGATGTGAGTTCACATTGTGCTTGTTTATGACTAACACAATCTGCAGGGCCACTCAGACCTGTAAAATATTCAAGGCTCTTCTCTTGCTTGAGATAATTTAACAGCGACGTCTTTCCTGGGCTCCGCATTTTGTCCTGACACGGTGTGGAATTTATAGAGAAGGGGTAAAGGTGGAATGAAAGCCAATTTTGTGGAAATGAGTCAGAATTGCTACCTTCTGAGCATCAGTTGTGAGACTGAGGGCTGGCTGCCTTGGTGAGGAGGGTCCACCCGTGCCGCAGGTAGTTTTACAACTGCATTCCTATTCCCATGGAAAAGCCTTTTGCATTCCCTTGAACCGTGTCAGATGTCTGCAAGCCAAACAGCAACTGCATTACTTCCTGTGCTATAAGGACAGCCTGGTTGTGGCCCCTGAAATAATAATGGAAGAGCTATAACAAATCCTCCGAGAGATCTGCTCATTTGAGAAACACTCATAAATGCTGAGTTTATATTTACATGCAGCAGATATTCTGATCCTGAAGGAGATCCCAAGCATAGTTTTGATTCCCCAGATAATCTGTCACGTTTGCATTACAGGTAATGTCATTTTCAGTGTATCTGCTCTCAGACATACTCAGCAAACAGTGCTGCCAATTAAGTTTTCTCTCGCCTTAGAATTTAGAGGAAAAAGCAGAGTGCTGATGACAAAAACATAAAAGCACAGCCTCTGCTAGCTCTGAACATTGCTTTATTAAGCCTAGTATTCTACATCCAGCAGTATCTGATGTGTCATGCTTCAGAGGAAAGGCAAACCCCACAATTTGTGCAAAGCCATAAAATAGGAGAAATATTCCTTGCCGAGCCTGCAGCCATCAGCTTATTCCCTGAAGCATAAGATTTGATTATATGTTTGTTTCTTGGGGAGAAGAGCTGTGAGTATTTAAGCTTTTCAGGCTGGAGATCATGCATTAGATTAACCTGGAGGACTCTGAGGCCCATGTAGAACAGATTGTGGAATTCCCTTGGCAGAAATGAGCAAAGCAGCCATTACTAACATGCTGTCATACTGTTAACTGGAGCCGAATGACAAATTCATAGGGAATTTTGCTTCTATTTCTGCTCTTGAGCTATCAGTGAAAAGCTTGTGATTTCTTCTGGGTGTAAGTAGCAACCTTATATCCCACATAGTTTCTAAGTTTGTGTTGTGTTTGCAAACACTATAATCTGGTTTGAATAGTAGCTGGGACTGAAGAGCTGGATCATAGAGCTTGTTTCCATCTCTAACTGGAAAGCAACTGCTTTGGGCCTGTTCATTCTTTTATGCATACCTCCAAATTGTCTTCCTTTTTTCCATTCTAGGCAGTATAAAGTACTTTAATTTTTTTATTAGTCTTTTTTTTTTTTAATTGCTTTTGTCTTTTTGTTTGATTTGGAGCTATGTACTATTTGCCAAGTAAACCAATGCAGTCGGTATGGGTGGCTCCAGTCACACATAGTTTGGGGCTGGTCCAAGTTTTGTAAGGAAGATTCATCTGGAGAAGGCAGATGGAAAAAAACAGAAAAAATTGGAATTCCCTGTGGTTTGTGAGCAGCCTCATGAAGGTCAAAGAAACTATAAGGAGGTTTGGGTTTGCACCAAAGATGAATTCAGGTCTTGCCAGGCTCAGCAGCAGGAAGAACACAGAGACCTTTTAAAATGATCCCTCCAGCACTCTTCCCTCATGACCTGCTACACTAGTAGGCTATTACATGGTACAAGCCCTTCATTCATCCTGCAGTACTCAGCTGGGCTTATTTATGGACTACTGGTAGCCAGTTAGACTTACATTCAGCCCAGACTCACAACCTGCTACTCTGTCTCCTATGAAACCCCTAGCAATGCAACAGAGAACAAGAAGCTGAGCGCCCTTGTGGCAGCATTAATGTGGTTAATTCACTCTCCAGTGCTTCACAGGGTCAGAAAAAACAAGGTTCAACCCAAAGCTTAGCTATGAGGAAAAACTTCTTTCCCAGTTGCTCCAGTTCTGGACAGAAAATGCGTTTTTGCCTTCATATAGTTCTTAGTCTTGTGAAAGGCAGGAGGTCCTGCAGTATTTTCTTCAGAAGTGGTAGAGTTCTTTCAGCTTTCAGTGGGAGCTAAGGGTGGTGAACTGTTCCTGATACCTCCCAGCATTAGATTTCATGACAACTCTAACATTGCTCCCCTGTTTTGGCAATAACAGCTTTGTGATTGAAGACTAAAGAACTGGCAACATTAGTTGATGCTCACTTATGTGATAAGTCTCAGGTCTGCCAATATAGAGTAGCTGTGTTGTCTTGCAGGTGTAGTTTAGGCTTCATTTTGACCTACAGCATGAACCTTGAGACTATAAGCACTATCTATTCTTCAGCTTGGAAGCAGGTCCAGGCATTGTCTCCAAACCATCTCCACCCACCACCCATGCCCTGCTGTTTTCTCCTTGATGCATAGGATGGAGTGCTGGCTGCATGGGACTGAGGTGGTGGGAAAGAATTGAGAAATATCTGGTTCTATAGATGCAGTCTCACACCCTGCTTATAGCAATAGTAGGTGGACTTGGCTTGTTGCCTGGGATTGATGATCTTTTACCTGAGAAATGTGACAGAATCCTTACATTTCTCTGATGGTTCTTGGATTGTTGATGGAGTCTGTCATCATCACCTGACCCACTCTGTTCACCTCCCTCACCTCCTGGTCAGAGACCTCATATCCTTCTAGGATGTCTACTCCTGTAGTCTGCACCCATAATAGCCCTGAACAACTTAGAAAGAAACCCATTTTTCAGTCTCACTTGCAAAACACAATCAGTATTTCTGATGTCAAGGGTATTGCACATTGAGAGAAAATAGCAAGTGAAGATGTATTATTCCCAAGTTATAAATCATGATATTTCCTGTCTTCCATTTACTCCAGTTTTTGGCATCACAAGACTAACTTGTTCATCAACCAGTTATTTATATTTATTAGAAACACTGAAAGAGTTTATGAATTGATCTATTTGAATCAGAGTTCACATACAAAATAGTATAAGGAAATTTAGTTAATAAGCAAACCCTGCTCTGCAAAAAGTAATTTTTTTCTCTCTTGAACAGTGAAATTCACTATAAAAAATATCCATAACAAGTCAAATTTTGTCAAAAAGCCAAATTGTTTACAGGTGATTCCTGCATGTCATCTTCCATTTCTTAAGAGCTAAACCCTATATTCTGGTGCCAAGTATGAATTTATATTAAGTTATAAGATGCAGAATAGTCCCTTCATTTTATTTTTAGCCACTGAGTCCCTGGTGATGACTGTCCTTCATATGTTTAGTTTCTTGGTTTCAGATATCTTACCCTTCAAATTTATGTTTTTAGGAGAAAAGAAAAAAACTGATTGCTGTAGAAACATTTTGATGTTAACATAAATCATAATTTACTGCTAAAAATCCTGCCACCACAGTGTAGCATTAGCAGCCCAAATACTGTAAAAGGAAGAATGCAAAAGGGCAGATAACCTTACTGACAGGTGGTGTTGTTCTTGTTGCTACTTTGAAGTTCTTTAAAATTGCCTAGTCTTTATGAGTTTAGGGGGCTTTTAGCAATAATATTAACAGCACTGTTACAAAACATTTTCATGCCACCAGCACAACAGAATTTAATTGCTGATTGCAGAAGACTACAAGTAATTTCCTTGGAGCTGGGTTGGCAGCCCAATGGTTGTCTTCTCATGGGCTGACATTTTCCTACCACTGTTCTGCAGTAAGATTTTTTGCCATCTTGCAATATAAAATTGCAAAAACTGGTTACTGTTTTCCAGTTCAGCTGGACCTCCTAAACATTATTTAAATTTATAAGAACAATGGTGGAGTATCAGATAAAAAACGCCATCTTCTAGATCACTGGATTGGTCTCCTCCTCTCCCACTTTTCCAGACACTCAGCAGAATGCACCTTAGACACTCAGCTGGGATTGCATTTTCAAGATGTCTTTTACATTTTTATTTTTTATAACTTAAAGATTTTAAGCCTTAATTCCTCTTCTGCTTGTTCATTGATGGAGATGTTATCTTTTTACTCACACTGTGATCTGTCCCAAATTCAAACCAGCAAATCAAGTAAACAATTTCACAGAAGTGATATGGATGGATTTTTCACAGGTAGTTTTCTTGGAATTAAGGTGTGTCTTTCACATGACACTGTTTGCTACTGCATTCCCTGAAATTATAAAGAATGGGTGTATTGTTCCAATCTGAAATAAAAAAGAATCAATGCTTGCATTGCCACAACTGGTTCTTTCCTGGGTTTCTGTGTTATAAAGCATTTATGATGAAATGCATATTGAATACATAAAATATGAAATTTAGGAGAATATAAATTTAACACAGCCTTCCTGTACTACCAGTAAATAATTTCTAATATGTAATGCAAACTCTTCTTCTCACAATGTTTTTGTCTTATGGGATATCAGCCAGATATAGAATAACACTGAGCCTTGCAGTCAGTATACCTATTAACCACTTAGCAATACAATACATTGGGGTGTTTCATGCATTAATTTCTTCCTGGATCAAAATAACATTTGGGATAAGGGATCTCTGCTTACAGGAAGCCATTTGGATTTGCATGAGTTTGGAGAGATCTGAGAAAGGATCAAGCTCAGCCATTCTGAGTGCATCTACACTGGCAGTTTAGGGTTTAGTACAGGTAGGGGATTTTGTGTGAATCCCTCTACAGTTAGCACTTCATGTACTGTAGATGACAATTTTGTGCCCCTCTGGTATGCAAAAACCAGTGTCTTTCTCTGAGCTGGACTAAGGAACAGAAAATTTGTGGCATGAACATTCTCAGAGAAGAGATTATTTTTTCTATTTAGTTTTAGCCATATCACTTTTTCAAATCAAGTTCATAGTGCCAGTTTAGCTGAAAGGAAGATACCACTGTCAGGAACACTTTAAGCCAGTATTACCACCTGAAAACTTCATCTTGGAAAACTATAGCCTCTCAATTACTCATTCACCTTTCCTCAGTTTATTGTGTTTTCCATCATAACTGCTAAATATAAGATGCAGAATGTACTTCTTACTATCAAAGCTGATTTCTCTCTTCAAGGAGCCAGTTTTTCTTCATTCATTACTGTACTTTATCACATAAACAGCAGTTGTCAAAATCTCACTTTTATTTGTTGAATTGTATTTTGGAAACTGAAGCAGCAGAGCCCAGTAAGCACTTCCAAACACTACAATATTAGCTTACCAACGTCTCTGACCTGAGTATGTAGTCACTAGCTGGGATCTTGCTAGCTTGTTCTCCTTGAGAAATTGATAACACAAGCAGGGCATTTTTCTTGGTGCTGGTGACACAGAAATAGTACACAGAAAAGGCCTGACTTCTCATGGGGCAGGTGAAAAACAGCAGATGGTTTCAATGACACAGAAATAGTACACAGAAAAGACCTGACTTCTCATGAGGCAGGTGAAAAACAGCAGATGGTTTCACCTCTTCACAATTCCCAGGCCTATTTCTAGCTATCCAAAGAGGAGTAAACCTGATTCCTCCTCGCTGCACCTAAAGGTGCCAAACATTTTCCAAAGTTTTAACAAGATCTGTGATTGGCTGCAGAGGAGAGCCAAGGTTGAAGGCAGCCTTCAAAGCCTTCCCATACAGAAACACACCAAGGATTGGACAAGAAGAAGGTCTGCCCAGATATACAAACAGAGGAAAGCAGCCTTCTCAACCTGAGGCTTTAAAAAAATAGCATAACCTGGTCCCTGGGTGTCTCTAGCAAAACAAATCTGTTCAGAATGAGACTGATGACTAAAGCTACATTAGAGAAGGATTAGATATTTAATCCCTGAGGCTTTTAAAAAATAGCATAAACTGGTCCCTGGGTGTCTCTAGCAAAAGAAATCTGTTCAGAATGGGACTGATGACTAAAGTTACATTAGAGAAGGATTAGATATTTAATTTCTTGGTTTTAAGATGAGCAAAACTTAACTTTAATTGCTATAATTCCTGGCTTTGATTAATAGGCCTTAAGGGGAAATTAGATATCACAGGATTTTGACCATTTCATAGAAGCAGGATAATAAACTTTCAATTTCCTAACAATATCTTTAAAAATAAATATTACACTTGTAGGAAACCTCTCCATTTATTATTTGTTAGCAGTGACATTTTTTAAACAGCCATTTAGTAACCCCATGCTTTTTTATCTTGAGTAATATGTTATAGTGTTAAATTCAGAAATGGAATCCTTTTCAGGAAAACATATGGCAATATATTCACTTCCTACTGCTATGAAGGATTGGACTGCATGTTTATGACTAAGCATACATTCAAGAATTTTCCTGAGTGGGCATATACACAGAACCACACTTACAAAATTTGCTGATTTAGAGTTCATGTAAAAAATCAATGGTATTATATGAATGTCATATTATTAGCTGAAATTAACCTCATGTTACCTTATAAATGTATTTTGATTTATTACAGTGAAAAAGATTTTGAGTACAGCTTACAAGGCCAACCACATTGCAATCTATTCTAAGGAAATATGTAAAAAGCAATGTAGGCCCTCTTTTGTGCCACTGTTAAATATTACATTTTAAAAAGTATCAAACTGAGAGTCTCATCCACAGCAGATTTAGTGATTGGATCCCATGATTCACATCGATCACTATCTTTCCTTTCTAAAATCTGCTTTCTGTCTCCAGACAATCTTGACCTTTCTTGGTTCTACCCATGGAGTTCTTGTACCACTCAGCAATACTGACTCATGAAACTCTCCTAGGTCTGCCAATACCAATTCCATTTGCCTCTCTGAGTTTCTAGTCAAGAAAGAAAACCGATGGTGTCCTTAGTACCAAGGGAATACAAGGTAGAGTTAATTCTGACATAGGAACACTTTACACTTATTCTGCAACCATTCAAAATGTCTAGAGAAAAATCTAGGACAATGACTAAGCAGGATTGTATTTTTCATGGTAGGAATAAATAGCAGAAACATTTTTCTTAATGGACATTGAGGTATTAAAATGTTTTGTAAAACAGCTCACCTGCAGGGACAAGGGGATGAATATTATTAATATGTATATGAGTCAAGCAATAGAACAGAACTTAAGTTAGCTCAAGTAAATATTCCCAACACCTTCCTTCATAGTAATAAGTAGTTAAGACTATTAGGCCAACCTCCAAAATCCCCAGAAATCTAGCATGTTAAGTTGGCAGTTCTTGTGGTTCATGCTCTTTATTATTCTCTACAACTATCTTGGCAGTTTCGTGCTCTTGATACCTCATATATATCATATATAGGGTCTGGTTGAAAGGCCTAAAAGAAGAGACAAGGCATAGGGAGTCAGTAGTGTAGCTAGGAATGAAACCATGAAAACACCAAAGTAAGAACCAATTTTCAAGTACTACCATCTTCTGACATTTCATTTTTTTTCCCCTTTTATATAGTGAGGTGCAATGGAACAGCTGAAAGGTGAAACAAAGACACATATGTGAGTTACAGAACACTAGTGGGTATGACTTGGGTCAGAAGTAGGTATAGTGAGATTTATCAGATTCCACAAGGCTTAGGGTAGCCAGTTTTATGTGCTTCTCTTAATCACTGTGAACTAGCATTTTACTTTTTTTACTTGCATTTTGTCAGAACTTTAGAACTTTCTTTCAATAAACAGTTAATTAAACATAATAAACTAATTATTAACAGAAAGTTGCAGTTCATACAAGAAATTGTACTTCAGAATTCCAGATCAGCTCTAATCCTGAGCTCTATCTATTGTGATTCCTTATTAGATCTGACTGGTTATTTTAAACCTTTTGATCGAATGATTGATTGATGTCAAAGAGATATTATACCTTAGAGAAAACAAATCTGAGTAACATCATAAGTACAGATTCCTGAGAGATTGAATTGCCAGGATTGAATTCTCAGACATAAGAAGAATTAATATGGTATTAGCTTACGGTATTAGACAAGATAACCCAGACATAATAGGGGGAGTACTTATAGTGCATTAAAGGAAATCTGTGTGCTTGAAGGGGAAAAAATCCCACTAGTAGCAGGAAAAGTCATTTATGCCATGCATAGCTACCTATACTCATCACAATGGAGTCTGTCATAGAGAATGATTTTAGGCACCATAAACAACTAACTGTGTCTTGGAACATTTATTTCAAAAGGTACAACAGAAAGGCTATTTACTCTTGATAAAGTCCTGAACAACAGGTAGCACAAAATTCAAGGCATAATCACAAAAAGGTTTCTCTAACATTACTATAAAAGCTCACTCAAATTTAACTGCCTTATTGGAAGAGAGAAAAAAAGATTATTTGATTAAAAGAAACTGAATAATAGTGTGGAAAAGCATGAAATTCTTGTAGGTAGTATGAAGACTTTTTCAGATATCACATGAAAGCATTGAGTAAATATGTATTGCTTATCAAAAGAAAAGACTCTGAAAGGACCATAGGAAATTCAAATGATAAACAAAATTCTAGCATCATTAACCACAGAGGTTGTTGGAAGTAAAAGTCACTCTTAAGAAAAGTATGTAGAAGACTTGTCCAAATGAGAAAATTAGAAAGGAGCATAAATACTCCTGAGTTAAACATGAAG